>NW_020537646.1:2683127-2701670 GCF_003426905.1 Ctenocephalides felis
GCAGCGAATCAACACATGCACCTTTTTACATATATAAAATTATTTTTAAATGCTACAAATAAGCATAGAATTTAGAATCAAGACTTAATAATACAAATGATATTTATAAGATTAACATAAACAAGTTTTGGAAAACAATGATATTTATACTGTTCAAATTTTGGTTATTTATTTCAAGTTTCATGTATAAATAAGAAAATCAGGCACCTAAGGTAGAGTTTCATCCATATTTTCCTCTTTTTAAGTTTTATCACACTTAACTTAATTTGTAATTATTCAGCATTGTATGTACATATTTCAATATTCATGTAACATATTTATACACTAAATATAAGTGAGAAATTAATCCCCATTAAAATGATCAACACAATGTAGAAACATTGAAACATTGAATCAAGAAAGAGTTGATCTTGAATGTGAGGAACTTAACAGGAGAATTGAAGTCAGCTTCATTAAAAATCGAAGTCAAAAAGATCTGATAGACCTTCTTCCGTGCCAAGGCTGAACGAATAGTCAGTATCCCCAAGAGGAGGTTCCAACGACAGAAAGGGCTCGAACGAGCAAACTAAGGGGTCTGCTGAAACACAGAAAAATAAGTATAAATAAATTAAAAATATGTATATATGAACCAAAATATTATAGAAAAAAATACAAACAAATTTGTGAGACCACTTCCATTTTGTTTTAGTTTATCTATGAATTTGGAGACAAAATTATTTCTAGTGTGTTATTAAAACAGCATCATATTTTGTCGACTATTTGTTATCACCGTCAAATAGATAATATTGACTCCCAAACAATTTAAGGTTGAAATGTTAGTAGAATATAGATACGCCAGAGCTGAATCCCATGGTGCTACATATATATAGTAATGTTTTGGCAGCAACACAACATTCAACTCAAGAATATCTTACAGCACCCAGTTTTAAAATGAAGCATTAGAATGTTAAATAATAATATTATATTCCAAATAATCTATAATTTCATTTATTGTTAGATTGTGTTACATTCCTCCAATGATCAAACCACCAATTAGGAATAATGTTAAATGTTACAGAGCAACAAAAATAATGAATATAATAACTTAATGAATATTTTGTTCAATAGAAAATATAAAAATAGCACTATGTTCATTATGCGATTTTTGAAAAACCATAATAAAAAAGCAAACAATATTTTTCCTATTTTTTTTTTTTTAAATAATAATAGTCAAAGATTTAATTCTAGTTGATGAAGTGGCGAGTCTCGAAAAATTAGCACCTAACCATACCCATGATTTCAGACCTCCAAATAATCTGAAGAATAAAAAAAAATGTTTTTTTAAACTTGTTCATACTGAAGAATTCAAGAAAGAAGACTCTGTACAAATTTCAAGTAAATGGGTCCAGTAGAAAATAAGAAATCATGGGTATAGTAGTCAAACAGACAGATAGAAAAAAACGCGTTTAAAGTTTCGTAGGAGAAAGAAACAAGGGAAAATTATCGTGATTATGCAGATAAATCTCCGAAAATAATAGATCAGAAGAATGCTCCTTAAATTATATTAATTTTGTTTAAAAATTGCTATTCAATTCATATTCTGACAAATTATGGGTTTCGGGTACGAAATTTCAAAAATGTTCATGGAAAAAAATGATTAAAGATAGATTTGTTCATGATATTTAATATGATCATGATATATTCAAAATCAAAAACACAAACTGCCAGAATATTAATTATTTCAGAATTTGCCATGCCATCATAGAGATACTTTTAAAAATATACATCTTTTTATCATTGTAGATGATAAGGAAAGCTTAGCAAGAACTCAGACTGTGATGCGAATTTAAAAGCAACGTATCCCAACCTGAGTCCCTACAAGCAACCCTTAAACAGATTCATTAATTTGAACTATGAGCATGCTTTGTTTGTTGTTTCATGTTGTTAACCCAATTAAAATTTACATTGTTAGTAAAATAAAATACCAATAGTCTCCAGGATCTCCCACATTTGAAGTAAGTAACAAAAACTTTGCTAAGAGAATCAGATTTGTCTGAATTCGTTATAAAAATATTGAGAATATTTTTTGAGCATTGAAGCAGAAATGAACATACATAAATTTGGAATAAACTGCTTAAATTTTAAAATCCAATTAATAATCATCTCAATATTAATATAATGAATGAAGAATGCTGTATGAATATTAGTAAACCAAGTATCAAGTCTGTGCATACAGTCATGCAATCATTAACACTCCTATTTCAGCAAAGAATATTTAACTTGACATATAAGATTAAATATAGTTTAAGAAAATAAATATATAGGATCAAAGCACACTCACCATCATGTTGGTTCTGCATCGAATCCATAGGATTGAAGTTACTCACATCAGACATAAGATCATATTTTGATCCTAATGTGTTATTGTCGATAGGTTCGTCTTTAGGAACATTAAAAGCTTTAGAAATCACAGGATACGTAACAGTTTGTTGTAAGTAATCAATCGGTTCTTCTTTAATAAGAGGTGATTGACTGTTCTTATTATCAGTTAAGCTCAGTGTTGTATTTAAGTTTCTCTGAGCAGAACCTAAGTGTCGACTTAAAGGTCTAGATTTGTACCGTGGACTAGTTCTATGTTTAAAGTCTTCATACACCGGGGTCAATAATGGCTTTATATCTTGTAATAGCGGGTCTGATGGTTCAAAAGGTACTTGTGCATTGTTTCCATTCTCAGGACACACAAATACTTCTATTTCACCAGTATCAGTCTTCATGTATATTTCATATCCATCAGCATTAGGATTTGGTACCTTTTGAAACAAATAATGTGTTAATAGTAGAAAAATATTGAAGTTGAAATTGAATCTGATATACAGTTGATATATAAAAATAATACCTTTAATTGTGCTTCTGGTGGAGCCTTAATTCCTATGACAGTCTGATCTGCAAAGTCTGGTATGCTTTTAAGATCTGCATAAGTGATGTAAGCATAACTTTTGTTTTCTGAAAGCTGTCTTAACTCGCATTCAGCATTTTGCAGTAGAGAGTCAAGCATATTTTCTTTTGACTCTAACATTTCAATATCTTTTTGAAGAGTTTTAAGGTCTGAACTTTCCACTGCACCTATTGATAATAAAAAACAAATACTGAATAAACTTGTAAAATGAGTAACCCTCGCCAGAAATAAAAAAAACTGCTCTTTACTCCATATTGAGAAAATATCATGAACATTTCTAAGGACTATTTAATTATCATTAAGCTTTCTGAATTTATTGCATCAAGAAGTGTGAGTTCGTAAAAAACAAATAAGTTGCAGTTGATTCTTACCGCCACATTTCCATTGAATATTATTCTTGGATTTCTTTTCTAATATTCCTATACCCTCCAGTACATTTGTTATATCATAGATTCTGCGCTTTTGAACATCTAATTGTATACTAGCAACATTTAGGTCAACAACTCCATCGGGAGAGTTTTCAAGTAACTGCACAAACTTCTTCGTGAGTAATCCGAGTGATGTGTCATAACGTGTACGTTCCACCTTTTTGCCAGCGTTGCTACCACCACCACGAGATCCTTGCCCGCCACCTCTGGGATTCCTTTGTTTGGGAGTCCTAAATTTTGGTCGAGGAGGAGGAACTGGGACTGAACTTGTCATGTTCAAGTTAAGTCGACGTTTGACAGCCTAAAAGAAAAGGAAGAATTAATATAATAAATATATACAGGTGTATAAAATATTAATCAACTTAATGAGTAACATTTAATGACAGGTACAGGTACTACAAGGTGTGGTACTTGTTAACAAGTCATCAAAAAAAGTTCTTTATTGATAAATTATATGAATTATATTTTATGCCATTATTACTTTATGTTTATAATAGTATTCCATTTCACATACTGCTTTGATGTACTTCATAAAGATATTTTTGATTTATAACCTCAACAACAACCCTCACACACCTACAGCAAATTCCGTACTCAAGATAACCAAAATATAATCCGACGATGGATGACGTATGATGTATCAACTTACTCGTATTCAAAAAGAAAACATTGTATTGTTCATCAATTTTAATCAATAGAACAATGCATCCTTATTATATATATAAATATAAACAATATTACTATACCAAATATAAACTAGTGGTGTATGGCATCGTGCCTTAAGGCTGGAACTTCCCGTACCGTAACGAAATGTTCGAGGAATATTAAATGTTTTCAAAAAGATTATTATAAATTCCGTAATATCGGATAATATTTATAAGAATTATATAAAAATAATCACAAAGTTATAAAAACTCGATTTCTATCTGCACTCTTTGCTTCGTATCTCCGAAACGGCTAGACCTGTCTTTGCCAAAAACTAATCAGCACATCTATCTATCAATAGGAATCGAATGTTTTTTTAACCATTCAAATCCGTTGATCAGTGCGCCCGAAAACGTGGACGAAAAATTGTGTCCACACATACATACATACATTCACACACACACACACACACACACACACATACATTTTTTCTGAGAATGTTCAGAAAAGGTAAAGATATGCAATTCGATTTTTGGACGATTACAATAACTTACCCACGAGATGTTGAATAAATAATATCTAAATGCAGTTGCTATGATAGAGTATCTCAGGATAACAACAAATAACATTTAAATTCTTTTTCTTTAAAAACGATTGGATATCTAAATTTAGTTGCTTTAGTAGAAAACTTGTAATAACCATCAAATTAAATTCTTTTTAGGAATCTATATATTATATTGTAATTAATATTATAAATTTAATCATAAGTTCATTTATTAGATTGAGTTCCTTATTTTTGAAGATCTTTTTAGGTGGCACCCCAATTCACCCATCTATATTATTATAATTGGAATTACTTGAATAATAATGTAAAATACGTAGTAAAGTATTATTATATATATATATATCTGTACGGAAAACTGGTGTCACTGCTGCTTGATTTGGGTATGGAACATAATACCTGTGTTTGCAAGACCAAAGCTCGTACCATTAACCCATGACAGGCCCTTATCAAAAAAATAAATCTACTTTAGATATTTTGATTTCAGTAAGTTATGTAGTAATAGAATATATTATAAAAGCAAAATGCAGTACTATGATAAAGGACTTTTAATTAAATACTACTTGGTGTATTTGTTTAGAAATGCTAAAGATTTTTTATTTGTTTTATATCGTCCTGCTATCAATATTATCTCAAAAATAATATTCAAAATTAAATTATAATTTAATTTATAAAGAACAAATGTGTGAGTATATTTGATAAAAGAGCATCAGATGTTTTTGTTTCCAACCCTTATCTGTATCTTTAACTTGGAAATTTGATTCTTTACCTTATACCTGCAAAATGAGGTACATACTATAAAAATAATTATTGCATCTATAAAGTATAAGAATACGATATCATTAAAGTAAGTCATATAAAAAAAATAGATCTACATGGCTTTCCCAGAGTTCATACTTGTTAAACAATATCTGATTCTTTGTATGTATAGTCTTGAACTTCTATTATATTATATGAATCATAGAATATAAATAAATTCACTTAATACTACAGCTTTATTCATTCTTGTGTTAGGCAATTAATAAACTAAATATGAAAACTGATCGATTGTAATAAATGCCTAAGAATTTTTGTTTCGAACTACCCCTAATTTAAAAACTTGTAAAACTTATTACTAATTTCAAATAATCTTCAAAAATCGTTATAAAAAAGTTCTATGTGAATTAAATATATATGTAGTTATTATTATTACCATTGCTGATATGAATTAATTAGACAAACCGAAATTAATTTTTTCTCAATCCATCAACCTCTTGCGTTACTCGACAAAAAATTGTAGAACTCTTCCCAATAAAAATAAGGTCATATTATTATCGCACACCTTCCTTATTACCTTTTGACAAAGACTCGGGGGTAAAAATGTGAGTACCAGTACTGAGCAAGGAAAGAATGTTTTTCTTTAGAAACATCTGTCACCTTTTTAGTCGATCAACGACTTTTAGGGCAGATGCAAACATGCTATAGATGGGATAGGTAATACTGATTATATAAGGTAACATATAATCGTCGTATAAGGGGAAAAAGAATCGAGGTATGAATTTATATGAATTAAAATGGTACAGTATTAATGGGACAAGAAAACCGTAAATCTGAGCATTGGTGTAATGTGAAATTTCACATCCAAGGATAAGGAGATTTATTCTCACTCAATGATTTTTTGATAGGACAAAGAATTGTTGATGCTCATAGCCCAAAAAAAAAAATGTATCATGAAATCAGGATCTAATTTATATAAAGTTAGATGATGAACGAGAGTAAACTTATTCTCATTTAGCATAAATAGCAAATTTTGGTTCAATTGGATATTATAATTGGACATTATAAATATATAGAAATAATTGGATCAATTGGAACAGCTTTTAGAATATATTACTACAAGCTTTGAATACAAACATTTAAAATTATGAATTATTATAAATTAGTATATTGGAGTAATTATTATTATTATGTAAAATAATCAGTATACACATATAATTGTTATGCTGTGTAAATATATTTACACCGGAGTAAAGTACAAGTCTATTTTTGCATGATGGAAGTTTTCGGCAAGAGCGTTGTACCACATTTAATGAAATATTCCTATTAATGTTAAAAAATGCCAAAATTTCGTGGAATTACATCTAAATTTAATTATAATGAATCAAATTTGTGTTCATTTATGATGTACATGCTTTATAATAAAGGTAAATGGACTTCTATTTATATTACATATTTGAATCTGCGATAAATATTAATTGATCTCAAAATTGGTTCCAAAAACTTACAGGAAGTTTTTTTTTATTAAAAAAATCTGCGAAGAAATAACTGAATAAAGATTAATTGTATCTAATCTTTTATCAACAAGAATCGTTAACATATCGCTAAAATTTTTAAAATAAAATGATTAGACTTGATATTTCCAAATGCGACAAAATGTATGAAATGTTTTTCGACAATAGAACATTTTCGCCATAAATGTGTATTTATTTTATGCATCTCTTATTAAATCGAACGCTCCAGTGCGTTTATACAAGGTCTTTTAAAATACTATTCAAACAAATTTCAATACCGTGAAATACAGATGGTATCAATTGAACATTAATTTGTATAGATTTTTATTCCACGACATTTAGTTAATATTTGTCTCGTAAAAAGATATCATACCAAAGAAAAATCAAAGTAAAAAAGTAAGGAAAAGTAAATTGAGAATGGTTTGAAAGAGGCAAGTCGTAGGAAGGAAAACCAAAAAAAATCTCTTTGGCAAATAATGAATTCATTAAACAATAATAATAAATAGAGATTGTATCTTATGAAAAATTAAATAGAGAAATAGTGAATATAATAAAATAAATTTATCTTTACATAGCTTGAGCCCGTCGTGGTATAATGGTTAAGAACGTGGATCAGCACAAACTAGTCCAGGATTCGATTTTAACCCTTGTCAGTCGATATCGAGCAGTATGATATAAAAATCGCCCTTCGTAGGCATTGCTGCAACACATACACGCCAACACTATTAGATATACACATATATAATTTGTATAGTCTGCACATAAAAAAGAGTGGTTGTTGTTCTCGAGAAAGTTTTGGATGTACTATAGCAAATACAGATCATAGAACATGTAATTATGATTCCCGTTAAAAAAATCTTCATATAGTCAAAGGGTAAGGCACAAATAAATTTATCTTTATATAGCAGAATTCGATTACAACCTCTGTTAGCTCGATATCAAGCAGTATGGTATAAAAATCGCCCTTCGTGGGCATTGCTGCAACACATGTACGCCAGCACTATTGGATATACATATCTAATATGTATAGTCATAAAAAAAGGAGTTGTTCTCGAGAAAAATACTAGTTTTGGAAGTACGATAGCAAATACAGCTCATAAAACACGTAGTTATGATACCCGTTAAAAAATCTGCATATGGGCAAAGAGTAAAGTGCATATATTTCGTCAAACTATTGACAAAAATTATTAACCTGGCATAATCTACAAAAACTTGCCTTTGGTACTTCGAAATTAGTTGCTTGCAATTGCACTTGCACTTGCAATTCCTTTCCACTCATTATAAGCAGAATTAATACGTATTTAACCGCCGGTGAGGCGGCATCTGAGTGGCAAGGGTTAATTACTGAATAGGCTTGAAATTAAATAAATATTATTTAATATTTCAAATAATTATTTCAAGAAGATTCCATGTGTACATATCCAAATCAATGTAATAATTTTGATCAGTAGGCCAACTTAGAAAATAAAGACCTTTATCAGAGTGTCGACAAAGGAAAGTGCATACAGGAATCTTTTTTTTCCTCGTACAAAACTGAAGCAAATCGCCCAAATCAAAGAATTTTAGAGAGCTGTGGAGCATCATATGAGACCCAAGAACTGGATTTTTAAAGGGCTGGCAGAAAACAAAGTGAGAAAAACGACAACAGAACATTTCTCGGCGTGCTTTGCGGTTATAGGTTTCGCAAAGGGTAAAAAAAATGAAAAATGTTGCAGAACCAGTTTCGGTAGCCTTACAGACAGAATGGGCAGAACCTTTAATTCCGTGCGCTATTTTTTGATTTGACAGAAGAGCGCCGGTCGAATTGGCTTATAATATGCGTAACTTTCACGAAGGAACATTCAAGGGGAGCATCAGAAACGTAAAATGACACAAGTTTAATTTTAACAACAACACAATTTTATTATTATTCATTTTGAATAACAGATTGATAGTGAGAAACTCAAAATGTTGATTGTTTTAAACATTCAGATCTTACAATTATTGTATCATGAGCTGTTGTGATGTATGGTCTATTGCAACGGTCGGGTAACTTTTTTAAACATTACCCAAAAATATTTTTATCAAAGTTGATATTACCCATACGGAAAAGAAAGATTTCCTCCATACCTCCAGCTAATATCAATTTAAATTACATACTTTACCCCAAAAATTCAATTTTTACCCCATTTGTGGTAATTTACTCCGGTTCCCCGACCATTGGTCTTTTGTCTAGCATTATTAGAAGTCAACCTGGTGATTGCCTTTTCTCTCTTTGTGATAAGATTGATGTTAGATATTTTTAATAGTGATGGGATATATCACAAAGATTAAGGAAAGCCGATGGGTTGCCTTCTGATAATGCTATGTTATAGGATAGTTGCAACATAGTATCAAAGCGCCGAAGGCCTATTAAGCAGATTGGTATAATTTTAAAATCATATAAGTTATAAGAATAAATAAATTTTCTAAATATTAAAAGCTGTGATTATGAAGAAAATTGACCAAAATTTTATAAGTTTGAAAGTGGAAAAATAAATAATATACGGTAAAATATAACATATACTTAATCGAATATTGAAGTTCTTAGACAGTAATTACGATTAAAAAACGGATTTTTATTGCATTTTTAAATAGTATTTATTATTTTAAAATCATATTATATTTTTTTGCATTCATACCACCCCCCTCGCCCGTCCCGGATTAGCATAACTAAAACTTACCCGGTTTTGACTTGAAAAAATATAGTTAAGTAACTGATTGATTATACTTATTTTATGAGTTCGTTTGATTTTGTCTTGACTTCAATTTTTCATTTCAAATATTCTTGAAAATCGTTACATAAAAGTTGAACTATTGTGATGTAATTCCTATATCCTAGCATTATTAGAAGACAACCCGGTAGTTGACCTTTTTATTTGTGGTGAGATTATTAGACACTTCTAATAGTGGTGAAATATCATATAACACAGAAAGAAAGAACAACCACTGGGTTCCTTCCCAGTTATAGGATTGGCGAATTATGTTAGGTTATATAATAATTGATGAAATACCTTATATTGCATCAATGCTCCGAGGAGCTATTTTCACTTGAAAACGTATTTAGTTCTAATTCTAATACTTCTAATATACTCGTATACCATTAATTTTCTCTAGAAATTACTTTCAATATCATCTAAAAATTACTTTTCATTAAAAATTACTTTCAATAGAAAGTTAGCTTTGTGGTTGTATGACTAAAGCTCTTTTTGTATCTTATTTTATGTATTATTATAATTGTATTTTGAAGCCCATTTGAAGCTATTCTGAGGGCTCTGAAGGGATGGAATAAATAAATATTTAGATCTGTTTCAAATGAAAACTGACATCACTACTGCTCCCTATCAAACTGTTGAAGCTGGGTATAAAACTTAGAACCTTGTGGTTGTTTACCGTGATACTTGTAAAAAATCTAAATAAATTTACATACTGATAACTTCAAGAATATGTCACTAATTGAAACAACTATGAGTAAAGTGTTCGAAACTGATACGAATAGAAATATTGTAGCTTCGATGCATCTAAATTTTGATACCAAACTTGTATAATTATTAGAAAACAACAAAACCGAGGTGATAGATTTATTTACATCTGTCATAGATCAAGATCAAATTCGGTCATTCAATGGGATCTAGTAGTAAGGTTATTGCTCTTACGTTAATCAACAACTATACGACGTTCTTATCTATTGTTGTGTATTACAAAAACGTTTTTCGCTAGGTTTCCGATGCAGCCGGGTGCGGCTGCTTCCAACCGTATATTCTAAAGAATTATGGACCTCTAATGTAATGTAACGTAATGTAGGGCAAACAGCAAGATTTATACATACAATTCGAAAAGGAGCACACATAACGCATATTATATGTATGTTTATTCCCTCGATTTAGAAGATGATGTACCGAGTAGGTGCTACGTTGTCAAATTGAGACTCGATATTCTAACACTAACGAAATTCTTGCACTGCGGATTCACAAGAGGGTTGGATAGTAGATACAGGCGAAATTATACAGTGACCGATTAAATTCATTTAAATTTTTTATAAATACAGTAATATCTACAAAATGCTGTTAATCCAGTAGGATACGGATTATTTTGCAAAATTATTTATTTATTTACATAAGCCCCTTAAAATGTTAAAAAATAAATCGTTGATGCCGCAACGACAAGGCTTGAAAATCTATTCCATTTCGAATAGGTTGATATTAAGCAGCAGTAAAAATATATTCCTAAATATGATTTTTGAGTGAAATAGCCTTTTAGAATATAAATATATAGCGCTGCATATATTATATATAGTATCAGTAGAACCCTGCTAAAACAATTTGCCAAGTCCAGGACCAAAAACGCGTCTTAAGCGAGAAAATTTATTACACATTGATGTATTACATATTAAATGGGATAGGATCAACATGCTTTAAAGGGCAGGAACCGGTGTAAAGTGGCGTATTATGCAAAAAAATCGTATTAAGCATGATCATCTTAACGTAGCTACTACGACATAGTCTAATGGTCGGTGAACCGGGGTAAATTACCCCGAATGGGATAAAAATTGAATTTTTGGAGGTAAAAAGTACCTATTTTTAATTGATATTTATTGTATTTGCTATGTAGTTGACCTATGTGGGTAATTTCTCTTCGCCATGATGGTAATATCAACTTAGACAAAAATATTTTGGGCAATGATTAAAAAAGTTCCCCGACCGCTGACATAGTCTAATAATAGAATGCAATATGAATGAAAATATGAATTTCTTTAAAAAAAATTCTACATTATTGTCTACAGATCGCACAAACATTTTTGTAAACAGTTCTTCTGTTAGTACAATTATGAAAAATAATTGTACAAATAAGGCAGTTTTAATGTTATTACATAGTGTAGTGCATATCCTTAAACCATCAATTATTTCTTTATCTATTTTTAATATTAAGATAAGCAAATTTTCCACTCGATGAAAACCAGCATTAATAATAATAGCTTAAACGAATGGAACTTATATTTGAAAAACTTTTATGCTGAAAGTTGAATCAAGGATTTTTTAATTAGTTAATAATGTCGATGATTGATTGAAGAATAATTGAGTCATGAAGATTATATTGCATTTTTACTCCAGAATTTTCCGTCATTGGATCATTTGTTTATGTAAATCTCTTTTTTTTTCAATTAGACTTAGAATTTCAGAATTCCAAATATATATAAATAAATCATTATAAGAAAAAGCTACTAGAACAACCACTGGGTTGCCTGCTAATAATGCCACACTGTAACAATTACAACACAACAACTCATAGAATACAAAGAATAGATCTGATTGCTAAGTAGAAAATTATAAATGCGATTGCTTAATCATTTATTTCCTCCATTTTGCAAATAAAACCTTTAAATTTTTATTATTAAATTTGAAATAAACAACATTTCATTATCACGACATATGCAAGCAGCTTTTTGACTATCAATTAGGGCCAATATTAGTATCAATTTAAAATTATCAATACCAATTGAATACAGTTGGAACCATATAATTACACGTATGATAAACGATTTAAATAAAATCCTTGAAATAATATAAAAAGCTAATTATTCGCGAACAATTCTTATAGATTTTTAAGCAAAAAACTAGTCTTACAATACCAATGTCAAATTCTATGCAGTTTCACGCCGATCTACGCATGTATGTAAAATGTTATATGACGACTTCAATGATTAGGCATAATATGAAGTATAGAAAAAAATATGAGTTAGAAATTTTAATCCAGAATTGCTAAAATTTTTAGTATCTTTCTAAATAGAATGATTTGAAATAATAGAATATATTAAATTTTGCAAGGGTTTATGATACACTCAAGCAGATCCAATGGCAATATTGATAATGGCACCGTACCATGTGAAGAGAAAATACTAGAGTTAATATCTACAAAACACGCAAGATTTTATATTATAAATAAAACAGCTTGACAGGAAAATAGAAATAACCAAGTTGCTTCACATTGCGAAGTAAGGCGTTTCCAATATATAGATACTGGTAATTTGATTTTAAAACAACGCATTTAATTCCCAAATACTTGATCTAAGCTAAGCCTATCCGAAAAAGAAAGATTTGCATAATCAAATTATAATAGGACCAAAAATTCTGAAGAAGTAGAAAAGCAATATGATCCACTATATTTTCACTTGACTTGACTTGATTCTTTAATCAATCATCGACATTATCCACTAATGAAAAAATCCCTGATTCAACTTTCAGCATAAAAGTTTTGATATAGGTATATTAATGACAGATTTACAAATTCACTTTTTCTATATTGAATTATTAGTGTTTTTGTTACCAGTCATTTCGTGGCATAAAATCATCATAAAAATGATACATCAGAATTCATGATGAGCAGTGATACATCTGATCATCATCCTCAACTTAATTCATGATATCATAAATTAATTTTATTCGTTTAATTTATCTAAAAATTGATTTCGCCGTAATGATAACCAATAAAATAATTCATTATTTGAAAACAAGTTCCTTAAATGAAATTTCCTTTACAGAAACGATAAAAAGAACATACTTAGCTACATAGAAAACAGAAATGTTCTCAGAATTTCTACTAATAAAAATAAAAATGGCTTAAGATTCGAATAGAAAAATTAAATTTAAGAATGAAATCAAGTATCCGCCATTTCGTGTGTATCAAAGGTAAATCAAGAAATCAAAATTGCCTTAGACAACTATTTACAGAAACCAAATATTGTTAGTGTTATTGGTGAGATAGATGCTAAGTTTACTTGAAAAAATCTATAATTTTTCTAATCATTTGCCAAAGAAAAAGTAAGTTTATTTTGTCAAAAAAAAAAAATAATAAAGAAGAAATTTGCCAAAGAAATAAATAAAATAGATTTTGCAATTGAATGAAGTAATACAATTAAGGAATACAATTTCAACCCTCAAGTTAAATTACCAAACAAAAATGCAACAGATTTCTATTATATTTTACTTGCAAAAGGTATATGCATAAAAATCAATATACAAAGAAAAAACAATCTTGAACTTACCATAAAAAATAAATAAAATCCTAAAATTAAAATCAATAAAATTCCTTTAAGTAAACACTTTTCTCTGTGAACTGTTGTTCCTTATTTAACTAAATTAAAGATATAAATCATTAACATCAGATGCGAGGTCATACCTAAATGGTTTAAAGTGTTAAGAAAAGTATCTCATATTTCTATTATAAATTTCATCTAAATATTTCCAGGTTCATGGAAAGTCTGATAAGCAAAGATTGTATGAAACAATAACTAGATTAACCGTACCCGTAAATAGTTATTAAAGGGGTAATATTCTATTAATGAGTACACAAATGACTCAAAATATAAATCATGTACTTGATGCAACTATTTTGGCAAATTTCATTAAAAAAAATCTCAAAATATAAATCATTTTAAGTGTTACAATAAGATAAATATATTCAATTTCAACATATATGAATTTACTCTTGTTGCATTGAAAATTCTTTAAAAATGCTTTGTATTTGAAAAGGCAATAAATTTTATTAAAGTATAAAATGGAGAACTTAAAAAGCACAACAGTTTAGAATACACTTTAGGATAAAAAATAAAGATTAATAAATATCACGGGGTACTCATCTTACTCATTTTGATGGTGATTGAAATTCACAATACAATTCAATAGCAAACAACATGTTCTGTTATTGATGTATAAAGGTTTACCTGTACTTAATGATCAGTTTTAGAAATTACATTACCACTTAACTAAATAAATTCATTCCAAACCCAAAATGAAAACAACAAGACACATGGATATTCATGAACATTAATTGTACTTATATATTTCCATTCGTTGCCAACAGCTGATCAAAATAAAATTTATACCCAAAATGATGACAACAAATTCAATGAAAGAAATATAATATTTACAATCTTTTTGGAAGCAACTAACAAACTCAACGGACATTTCAACAAGATTGCATGAATATGCACATCTTTTAAGAAAGATAATCCTAATGTGGCTTTCATCAATAAACAGCTGTTTGACCCTATTTTTCTGCATTACCGTTTGAACTACATAAAAGCATAATGTGGCTAAATGTAATCGATAAATAAAATAATATCAAACAAAACTTTGGAAGCAAATAAAGACCAAGAGAAAAAATAGTTTGTAAAGCATCTGTTTATTGACATTAAGTATCAAATGGAATTGAATATATAGCAACAAATACAAAGTAAAGAAACATTTTGAAATATAAATAAAATACGGTAATAAATTCACTGTACATGTAATACAAAAGTTGATGATAAATGCATGTATATGCACATTTATATAAACACATAAAAAGTGGTCAAAGTTTTTCGGAAATAGATTTCTTGCGCTTATGAAGCCACAATGAAGTTTGATTAGCTTATTATAAGAAATTTGCTAATAGAAATGTGCTTGATATAGATTATCTATTGATATAATATTCAAGGTGAAACAGATAAAGATAAAATGGTAAGTTTCCTACCTCTGTGGTCTTAGGTGGAGCAACTGGTATGTCCCGCATAATTTGATGTTGAGGAGTAGCACCGTAGCCATGATCCACCAAATGATAACTAACAGTAGTCTGCTGAGGGCTAATTGATGTGTACTGTTTGACCATTGATAAATCAGGACTAGCATTGGATTTTTTAAGCACTGGCCCCAGACTTCTATCATCGTAATCAGTCACCATAGAACGTTTAGTAGTACTTCGCCGCATCTTGCCTTTATTTTAAAACAATTCCACAAAACTTTATCTTACATGCATGAGGAAAAGTATGTGGTATCTTTCAGGTTTCGTTTTAGAAAAGAAAATCTGCAAAGAAAAGTTTTAGGTAGGAATAACTTTGTAAAGGTGAATGCAGTGAGACCTGTCAAATATGTTATATAAAAATTGAAATTTGAATAAAGTTTTTGCGTAAGGAAAATATAGATAAAATAAAGATTTATTTTTGACATAGCCAAAAAAAAATTTAGGTTATTATCCACCGCCAATAAGGTGACTTACCTCAGCATACGTTCACTGAAGTATGGATTTCGCATGCTACTTTTACATGTTATCTTACGTTAAAACACTGTTTTTTAATCAAATCTAATAAATAAATTGTTTACCAAATATAGTATTTCATTCAATAATAACGTATTTTTGTCTGCGTCACCTTACACCCAAAATGAAGCTACACATCTAGCGACGCACATAACATTAGTAAAGCAAAACATCCACTCGGTTAATGAACCAAATATGACACAATACATCCACTCACCTTATTTGCAGGAACATCAGGTCAATGTTTATCAATATCGGAAGATAAAAACATTATTACAATTCGGAAAAATTATTCAATTATGCTACATAATCGTTATTTAAATAAAAATGTCTGCGTGCGGCTTCGAGATCGAGCGAATGGGTACTTGTAAATGCTACGACGCCTACCGCTCAAAGAAAACTTGCACAATTGGTGGAAAAGTGACAGGCAAAACGCCCGCTAAATTTAACATACACTTTATTGCCGATTACATTTTCACCATTCATGATTTATTGCAATTATTGGAAAATTTTAATAAATAAACTTGTAATACACTGTAACCGCTTTTAGTTTCGTTTGCCCTCTCTTTTTGTACAATGCTCAGAACATCTGGCAAGGCGACGCAAAAGGTGGCGCGAACTCGTTGCGCATGCGCACCGACACGTTTCGAAACCAACCCCAAAGCCGCGTCATCGGCAACCCCGCAAATCGCAACCCTAGGGAAAATTTTTCATATGGAAGAAAAACATGGATTTGCTAGACAATAGAATTACTGACAAACTAGTTCCTTATGTAAGATGGAACTGGTTTCATTTTTTTCATTTGGGAACTAAATACAAAAATTTAATAACATTGTGCTTATTTATTTAAAAAATACATTTTCAATATTAAATAAAAATATTATTTACAATTTGTCTTAAAATTCATAAACCAATCAAATCATACACAACATGACATTTCTACTACACATTCAAATACAATTTGCAAACTCTTAAATAAACAAATCTCAAACAAATTAAATAAATTTCAAATTGCTTTACCATGTGCATGATCAGATTGTCAATCAATAATAATCAGATTGATAAAATATATGATGTCCTTAATACTATATATCAATGATAACGAACAATTCATATCGATTATGCTCAGGGTCATTAATAATCTGCATAGCCGAGTATGTAATTGCTTTAACCTCCGTCCCCTGTGGATGCTTTCCAATCGTAAATTCTTCTCCATAACATCTACATTTAATTGTAAAATCATCTTCATCGAATTCATAAATCTCTAACCTACTGCATATTAAATATGGCTCAGCGCTAAACAAAAATAACAATTCATCAAGAAAATGATATAACAATCCTTCCAAATCATCTCCATGAGCTTCTATTTCATGACATTGAGTTATTTCAACAGATTTTAACTCATCTGATGTCATATAACCAAACATAGAAATACCACATTGTTCGAAGGCCTCTTTCAAAGAATCACCCCATGCGTGCAATCTAATAAGAAAAATATTGTTTTAAATCAACTTGTAAGAGATTCAAATAAAAAATTATAAACAAAATTCTTACTGCACATCAGCTGTGTGGTCCAAATCTGTGAAATAAAATCAGAAGAATATAACCTTCAAAAGTACACATGGCCTTAAATAATATAAGAGTGATGTGAATTTTAAATTAAATTAGTATCAGGTAATGTATCCCAAAATTGCACTTACATTCATATTTCACTGGGGCTTGTGGGGGCTCATTAATAGTACATGCCATTTTCTCTTGTCAAAATAGAATTCCAGCGTGCACGACTACTAAAGTGACAGCCAGCTTGTGAGCAACTTCATACCATTATGATGGATGTAAACAACAGGTTAAGCAATATCAGAAAGTAAAAAAACTAAACCTTAAAATACAGTAAATGTTTATTATAAGGCATTTAAAAATGATTTATTGTATTCACAATTGCTTACAAGAGCTTTTAAAAGTATATTCTGATACTATATGTCCTTAAAATTGAATTAAAAATTATGGAATAAAATCATTACAGAGTTGGTATGATCTTGGTTCAATGGCGCGTTTTACAAATTTTGGCGGGAACATCATTGCTGTGGTATCGTCAAACTTTAGAAATTCATCACATAAAACTTTTAATAAATAATTGGTAATAATAAATTACAAATATATGATAATATGAAGTCTTCTATATGATTGTTACTAATACTTCACTAGTAGCAGAAGGAGCCCCTTCAACCCTCCAAATTATAACTTATGAAAAACAAACAGTATTTTTTTATCATTTTATTACAAAACATGTATACAAAAAATAAGTTTCTTCACACTTGTACAAATAAATAAACAATATTTACAAATTGCAAGATAATGGCATAATATTAAGTCTTAAAACTAAGTTCGCATCCACTACCAAAATATTTGCTCATTTATACAATTTTAAATTTTGTATAAATAAATCTAAATTTTCTTATTATTTAGTCCTTGATCTTTAAAATTATTCTAGTTTACATTATCTGATAACTTCTTCCAAAGGAAAATGCCTAAATGAATCATTAAATATATCTGTGAAAGCAGTGCTGACTAGGTCGTTGATGAGAGGCTTGATGACAGCAAATCCTGGTTGCC
>NW_020537646.1:2702670-2721468 GCF_003426905.1 Ctenocephalides felis
GTTCATATATTGTTATTTATGTTTATCTATTTGTTTTCTATTATGATTTTATATATTCTTATTTATGTTTATATAATAAAATAAATAGTGATTTATAATTTATATATTTACAGAAAAAACAATCGGCTGATTTATTGATACCCAAGTTGGAACCACTCGAAGCTCGTCCGCTCGTCTCTGAAGCGAAAAATTCGCGTAAATCCTCTGACGCAGACAGCGACAACGTCTAACAGTAACGCGCTAACATTTAATACTCAATCACCGCGCGGAAACAATCAGACGGATTCGTTAAACAATAATAATAGCAGTAATAACAATAACATTACGAATGCCGCGGCCGGTACGGTCACGACGCCTCAAACGGCTCAAAATGCACCTAAGAACTCTCGGCGCAGGGCCCGGAGCGTGCCACAGCGCGTCGAATGACCCCGCGGAACAGTTAACGGAAATGTCTGTACGCGACTGAACTTATTCCGCTACGCCAGTGTGAGCGAGGGTATCTACCAGTGCACAGAATGTGCGAAGGAAAAACATTCAGAAGACATTCAAAAACAAATTACTCTTTCCAAAGGCACGCCTTCCTTTACCACGAAGGCACGCAGAGGAAAGTATTCCCATGCCCCGTATGTCAGAAAGAATCTCAAGGCCGGACAAAATGAAAACCATATGAAAACTACGCACGAGTGCTACATGCCCAAAGATTGCATGCCGATGGCATGTTTTACCAAGCGCAAATGGAAAAATATACACCAGAACGCGAAACTCGAACAGCCGCCAATGGTTACTGCGGCTGAAGTGGTGGAGCCCCAAAAATATTATGTTGCCCCCCACTATAGCTGCTTACAATAGATAACAGACCTTTCCAAGCATGAAAAGTAGATTTATGACACGGTAAATTCCAGTTGCTCGTGTGCGTCAACTTTATTTAGTCTTGTTATATATAGAAAATAAAAATAAAATTTTGTACATGATTTAATTGAACTTTTGAGTAGAGTATAAGCTATATTATTAGCTTACCATTATACATAATATGAATATTCAAAACTATGTGCAAAATGTGGTACTGAAAAGCAGCATGAGCTTTAAAACATTTCAGTATAAGCAGATTTATTATGTGTGGCATATTTGAACCGTGAAGCATTGCACATAATCTTTCTTTTTGAATCCTGAAAGTATTTCAAAACTTCGTAACTAATAATTATACGTAATAGAAAAAACTACTAAACACATGAACTTGTTAAATATTATATGAAACAAAGATATATTATCAAATAATTAAGATATTGTCTAGATTAATAATTTTATTGCAAATAGATAATCAAGCTATGATTTGATTATCTATGCAATAATTTTAAATTTTATCTTATTTTTATGTTATGTAAAGAAGTACATATATTTGACTCGATCATATATAAATGTTATATTTTAGATATATAGATTTATGTTTACACTTAAAAAACTATATAAAAGGGCTTTCTATTATTAGAGAGAGATTATTTAAAAATATAGTTGACAGAGAATATGAACAAACTTTATTTTGTGATTATATAAAATTATATATAATAAATCACATGGAAAATCAAAATTCCAAATTGTGTAATCGTTCAAAAAGATTTATAATTTAAATCATTTTGAGTTTCAAACCAAATTTAAGATAATTTTATGGTTTACTTACTGCAAAGCAGTAGTGAAGATTTAAAATTAACTAAATGAAGAGATGCAGGTCTTCCCCAAGAATAAATTAAATTAAAAATACCTTATCCAAGAAAGCCTTTAAAATCGTTGTATATATATAAATATAAATATATAATAACCAGTGCCTTAATTTAATATGTAATAAAGACCTGCTTTATTTTCATATATAAAACGCAATACATGCTACATACAAAACTTGTTAAATAGATAAAGATATATCTATAATGTATAGTTTATTTTAGATTAAGTGTGTTAATAATTTGTAATTAATATAATCTATAACAGAAATAATGCAGTGGTAGGCAAAAACGGGGATTATAAATAAAAAATGAAATATTGGAAAATTTAGAATATTTTTGCTTATATGAAATTTAGAATAATTTTTGCACAGTTGAATTGTAAACATTCACTTGATATAAAAAACCTTAGGGGTGATGGGAAAAATAATTGTCGTGCAAATTATTTTTGGGTCTTTTATGTTTACAAAAAGGATTTATCGTTTTAAGTTTAAATAATGACATCTTACAAATTAATCTAAACAAACATGTAACAATATTGCTTTAATTAAATAATTCGTATTGTTATATTGAATCCACAAATATGAATTGTTGATTATTAGCATCGTAATTTGTTGTAAATAACTTATGCAAAGCAGAGTTGATCTTATAAACATCTAATACTTATTTTATTATACATAGTGTGATACTTGTTTTTATTTTAAATACATTACAAACTAAATGTAGTTCATCTATGATTTACATGAAAAAAAATTAGTTATTATTTGTTAGTGTTAAGACATTTTACGCAATATGGTCAGTAATAAATGCGCACACTAAAAATTATTATTAATATTTTTATAGGAACGAAAGTCTATAATTCTATACACTACATCGCTTTTGTGCAATTGAAAATATATTTTTCATTATATGTATGAATTTTAGTATATCCAAAATTTTAAAATGGTTATAATGTTATAACAAGTGCAATTATTGTTAATAAATTGAGAAGAATATAGAGTCTTGTTTAAATATTTCAATAGCAAATGAGATATAGTTGATATTCATGTTAATTCTCCTAAAAAAAATGATTATTTATTTTCGTATGGATAAAGAGCATTATATACGCATATTTTGTATATATGAAATAACAAAATATATTTGTAAAGTGTGATTTCTATTTCAAATAAAAATATTCAACACTTTTTTAATATTCTTTATACCTTTATGTTAATTCGACATTTTTGACTATGCCAATATTGTAATATGAGAATTCTCATATGATTCCAATACTTTTGTTACAGAATTCCATTGGAATCGTGTTGGCATAACATTTATAGCAGAAAATTAATTGTAGAAAAATTCTGTATAATATTCTGTCAGAGTTTTGTTTGCAATAAATAATAAATAACAAATTTATTCATTATAGTATCTCAAATAATATAAAACTATTAATATAAAGAAATGCCGGTTTCAGATTTCTGCAAATTTTAATGACTTGTCATTTTTTAATCAGTCACTTGTATAAAAAAATGTGTCAGGAAAATTACGTAGGTCATCATCATAACATTTCTTTTTTTTGCAGATTTGCAAAGCTTGGAGAACGACCAAAATCACAGCAATAGAAAACGCGATCGAAACTTTACAAATCTGGTTCTGAAGACTGATCACGAACATGAAAAAGAACTCAATTACCCAACTTCGGATCAAAATGGAAATGACGCCAATTTTATTCCAGCAACCACCGTAATTCTGGACAGCGATCAGGGCTTGCATTTTTTGACTGACGAAAGAAATAGAATGCTCAACATTTCTCCGGTTACCCAAGATGAAGACTTATCCAATGATCGTAGAGAAGATGGTTGTTCGATGTTTGTGGCAAGAAGTAAGCATGAATTATTAGAATATATGATGAAGGAAGACGGTTCGGTCGTTTGCAAAATGTGTGGTGAAATTTTGGCTAGTAGGACCCATTGGTATCGACACAAGTACAAATTGCACGTGCCTAATACTGTCCAGCCAGCCGCCTTATTCAAATGTGAGAAGTGCTGCGTGTTTTTCAAATCACGGAAAGGTGAAGTAAAAATAATAAAAATTATAATAATGATAAAATTTGAAATTTAATCAAATATAATAGAATACTACTCAAATAACTAAATAGCATAAATAGATGTTATAAGTTTTATGTCTGCTGTGATTATGCAGGATAGTACATGAATACTAAAAATCTAGCTAATAATATTTCTAATTAGATTTTAAAAAATTCTAAAAATTGGGAACGATATCATAATAAATAACTTGTGTTTACTTGGATTGCAGCATTATTTTTTCAACAATATTTTTAATTTAGATAGTGTTTTATACGTTCTTTTGCAAATAAGTTGAATATTATAGTATTATTGATTATTTATTTATTTATTCATAAGCAAACCGTAATCAATAATAAAAAATATTATTTCAAGGCTTTGTACTTTGAAACATTAAAAACTTTATTTTTTTTTAGGTTACATTGGCCATCTCTCAAGCAGACACACAGCTGAAGATACAGAAGTCACAATTGAGGCAGAAAATGAAAAAAGTGATCATCTTGTTGAATTAAATTGATCACGAACTGTCGATACCCAAAAATGAACTTGTGAAACCGCAAAGGAAATCTAGTAGATTAATCAGGCAAGTTTATGGTAACATAGATAGTTAATAAATAATAAAATAGCTTAATTGCCTCTTTAAGACGATTATGTTAAGTACAATTACACATTGAAATGCATATCCCAAAATAAAATGCGATCCTAAAATAAAATAATTTTGTACCCTCCTTATTTGTGAAACCAATATTTAAAAAAATAAAATAGGAATAAATATAAAAGAAAATAACTAATTAAATAGATAAGTAATTACATTAAATATATCTGTATGTTGCATTATCAACCTAAATCATATGGTTATCATTATGATTAGTGCTCTTAAGGCAAATTGCTGAAACTTCTCTGATATTAGTAACGATTATCCTTTAGACTTTTGATTCAAAAATATTTTCTGTTATAATAATTTCGGTACTTTTATCATTAGTATTTATATATTGAAATAATTTTTATTTTTCCAGAGAATTATCTATAAACAAAGAAGAGCAGGAGACTGATTTCGAAAGAAAAAGCGGGAAAAAGAAGAAAAGCTGGTGGCTGATATCATTGACCGAGTCCGGCGCGAGTGTGAAGCACAAGGAAGCACGGTCGCCCGGAAAGGCTACAACCGGAGACAAACTGTTCACATGGGTTCCTCGTAAATATTCTTTTATTAGACATACTGGTAACTTTTATTGGTAATATATATATTTTTCATTTATAAATTATATTACTATTATTTATATAATTTATATAACAAATATTAAATTATATTTGAAATACTATCCAGTGCCAGAATTCGGAAAAATGATTTATTAACTCTTATCGGTCCCTAGCTTTTCAATATGTGATACCAGCTAGGTCATAGTTGGCCTCGGTAAATATTAGAAATCTCTTTTAATAAAAAACAAATGTATTAGATACTTTTTACATATATTACACTTATTTTTTAACCATTTTCAAAATTTTCCTAGTCATACCTCCCAGGTGACATACGACCGCAAATACAATTATTGGTGTCTCGTCTCAGGTGATAAGGGTTAATAATTTTTCTAGTAAATTTTATATTTGATCTATATTTATACATTTATTTAAAATACTTATTGATCCAGAATTTTTAATAAATATATGGCGTAAATATATTACTTTTAATTATTAAATTTGAATTCAATTAACGTAATTCAACATTTTTCTTGCCTTGTGTTCAAAAAAGTTTTTGTTTTTGTTAACGTATATTTACATACGGTACTAGCAAATTTAGACAAATGTATTTTTGTATCCCTAAATTTTAACTCTAAATATTCCTAATCAACTAATATTTTAGCATTTTAAACAATGAATAATAAGAGTAATATCTTAACTATTTGTATACAATTCAAATTCAATTAAAATTACAATAAGAAAAAAAGTAGAATAATCTATATTCTCATGTGTTCTGTGTTCATTTTAAATTTATTTATATTTGTACGGTTCGGTATAAATAACAATATTGTAATTTCAGTACGTTTATATGTAAATGTATGTATGTATATGCATGCTTTGAAAATTTTGTGCCAAAATATCGAAAATTTTCTATATAATAATTCATAAATACAATATGTTAATAATATATCGTTGGCAAAATAACATAGATATATCAATCTTCAAAAATATGACATATATTTTTGTAAGACCGTAATAAATAAAATCTTAATTCTTTGCAAGTTGAGATATATACATAACATAAATTTCTTGTGAATGATTTTGAGTAATGAATAGATACGAATACGAATAGGTAAATAATATCATTAGTTTAATTTAAATTTACAGTTACATTTCATTTATTAAATTAGTATCTGGTCATTGCCATTTTTCTACAGACGAAGTCTTCCTTAATGCATGACCTATGTAATATTGTATAGGAATGTAAAACTGAAAATAAATATTTTTAAATTCAAAAAATTAAACCCATTTTGCCCTCAAATACTTCTAGACAATTGATATAAATTAAATTAATGTGAAATTTTAAAATTAATATAAATAATGTGGCAACACATAGAAATACTAGATAATTCAATGATTTTTTATGAAGAATAATCATTAGTTAATTAACTAATTGGTGGTAACGTTAAATTGCTCAGTATTATATATTAAGTAACTATAAGACTTTGTCCGACTTGATACAAATTAAAGTTAATCTTAAAAAGTGATATTTAAATTTAATTTAGTTTTAATATCGCAATAAAAGACTCTTATATATGTCTCTTATTTGAATAAGATACTTATTAATTAAATATTAAATTCAGATCAATGTAAATATATTACTTATACCATGTTTTTTATTCATTTTTGTTTAATCATTATTAAAGAAATTATATATAATGGTTCTTAGATCAGGTGGTGCAACATGCCTATTTTTGCGCAAATTTTGATTTTTTGGGTAACAATTTTAGATTTCTTTAAATTGTTATAATTAACAATAAATTTGGTTAATGTGTAAATAATAAAAATAGTAAAATTAATTCTAGATTCAATTTATATACTGATGCAGCACAAAATTTATAATATTTATATAGATTTTTTTATAGCACTTTCATCTTTTTAATGATCTGCGATTAATATGTATTTAAATTATGTTAATTATAATACTTATAATAATTTTCATATTAGAGATAACTTTTATTCATGCAACAAACATGCGATAATGAAATTTCTTTTTACTGAATACCATAGGACATTTCTACAGATATATTAATAGCAATATGTACATTTTTATATGCCTAATTTTATTTCTTAGCGATTATTATAATATACGAGATTTGAAAATCGTTAAAACACACATAAATTATTACAGTATTGAAAAAAACATTTGTCGGGTGAATTTGCATACGAAATTTAGGTGGCTGCTTTGCTGGATTAGGAGTAAATTTTGATCGTTTTTCTATGCATTTAGATATATTATTACATTAGTTATTATGTTAGAAATTTCACCAGAATTATTTTGCAATCACATATCACAATCAGATACAA
Organism: Ctenocephalides felis; assembly: GCF_003426905.1. NCBI lineage: Eukaryota > Metazoa > Arthropoda > Insecta > Siphonaptera > Pulicidae > Ctenocephalides > Ctenocephalides felis. Next base: position 2,709,992 of record NW_020537646.1, read on the forward strand.
AACATTCCATCGATTGTTTTTTTTTTAATATGGATTAAAAATGTGGTCTCTCACCGATTCGAAGCCTCTTGAGAAATTTCAGAAGTAAGTCATGGTCATGATATAACACTTAAGTATTTTCGCGGGTCATTCCATATTATGTCATACGTAAATAAACATTTACTGAATATATATAATATTCACTGAAATGATAATTAATAATAAATACAATCAAGGGGGGTACGCGGTAAAAAATTGCAAATTAGTTTTGTTTGGTCATTGAAAATATAAAGTAAACTTTTTGTACCTATCGTTATACGATATGAAAATTAGCAATTAAAAAAAAATCAAATGATATAATTTCTACAAATATTTACATTTTTGTACTTTCTTCTTGTAGTCTTGGAAATAATATAACTGAATGCCTTTAGGAGGAATACAAGTAATCAATTTAGAAAGGGATTTGCCCATGAACTTTCTGGTTAAGTATCTCCTAAACTTTCTCAATATCTTGCGTCCACTTGTCTTAATGCAATCTTGATTAGAGAATTATTATATATCAATTATGTTGCCGCAGTACGTGTACGAAATCGAAAGTGGCTTGTTGATTCACACACGCAAAACGTGTTTTAGTGAATTGATGTATTTTTATAAACACAAAAGAGGCGCCAGATCTGTACGTGCTCTGGAAGTTCTTTAGAGACACTATTAACAGCAAAATTTCTCTTTCTTCCCAAATGGGTTGTAAATGCATTTTGTTGGTATGCCAAATTTGAAGATGTTATGGTAATTTAAACCACTTAGCTTAACCTCACCAGAGTAAGTGCCATATCTAGGTGGCGCCTATTAATCACTTGATCGATTTTTTAGGGATTTTGGGACTCCCCTATTCCTTGGTAATATGTCGTAATATTTAACACTAACCCCCTCTTTCACCAAACATCACGTGTATTTTTAGTTATGCAAAATTTTTCGACTTCACGAAAAAATCATATTTTTATTTTTTTGAAAATTTAGGCAAAAAATAAATACACGGATACTAGGCTCTTTTCTCCCCCACATGATATTTTGTGCTTTTTTTGTAAAACCCCATTGATTAATGGGCATTGATTAATAAGAATAAATTTGAAGTTGGCCCACCCTTATGAATTTTATGCTGGAACCAGGTCTTCCAAAGCTCAACCCTTACTGGTTCCGATGGCACCAACAAAGTCAAATTACGAATGGATCCAACGTTTCTATTAGTTCCAGAAATATTTCAGGACCTTGGTATCAGGTTGTCCGGGGAAATTCTGAATGGAATTTATGACTCTGATCACTAACCATGAGTAAGACGTTTTATTATAGTGTTTTATGATGACCTAAATTAAGTTAGTTTAAACTAAATCATTCTCTCTTTTAAGACAAATTTAGAATAGATAAAAACACATGCTGTTTTTTAATTTTTTTTTAAAAATGTTTATTTCTTGAATTTCTCGAAGTTTGAATGAGCAACAATATTAAAAGCAGGTATTGTATCTTCGTATTGTGATTTGCCATTTAAATAGTTGTTTAAGTTAACAAAGATATGAGCAGAAAAAATGCATCTGAAATTGCTCAATGCGTACACGTTATGATTTGTTGGAATTCTCTTCTGTCGAAACATTAGATATTAAATAATTCTCATTTCTAAAAGTTAGATCATACGCGAAGATTGAACTCATTTAGCAATATATGAATAAACCATATTACGAGTTTTCATTGAAGGCAATAACCGTAACTGGAGTCGATATAATAGAATCTATTCATATATATGAATATATATATATATATATATATATATATATAAATTAATTACTGGATAATAAATTCAATCACATGTTTTTCTTGTTATATTGTTTTCCTTGGTCAATAAGTACATTTTCTATCATGACTCTTGCAGCATATTGTTAAATGACCTGAATAACAATCTTTGTCTATTTATGTAATTGCATATAACAATCTCTAGAAACGTTTTATTTTTGCAATTATATAATTTTTTTTATTATATTTACAACTATTTTAAAAAACAACAAATATAACATTGTAGGAATAAAAGTAACTTTAAAAATACAAATAAGAAATATTTAAGATTGATAGCTAATAATTGTAGAATAAACTTCCTTATTTTAATCTGGCCGTGGTAGTATTCTGGCTGAGGAGGCGTCCATTAATCAAGCGATCGATTTTTTAAGGATTTTTTAGACCCCCCTTTTCCCTTGGCGACACGTGGTTATATTCAAAATTATCCCCCATTCCCGCATCAACTATTTTTTTTGAATTTTTTTTAAATATGGGGGATTTTTTAAAAAAAATCAGATAAATAAATACAATAAGAAGGGGTAATATCTTACCACTCCTTTTCTCATATAACATTTTCTCATTTTTTTTCAAATTCCCCCTCCCCTCACGTGATTAATGGACGCCTCCTAAGTAGGTTTTCAGGCAAAAGAATTACCAGGTGATCTTTGCGGCTGCTTTTGTACTTGTCTAATACTAGATACTGTATTGTAGTCTATTTTGGACTTTTATCAAGGAGTAAATTTTTTAACTGTAGCCAATTTTACAATATTGTAGTTTAATTTCAAAACTTTTCAGAAGCAGCCTTGGTTTCCAAACAATAACTTATATTTGTACATCCTGTAATCAGTCAATTTTTTTTTATTATATATAGTTGTATATCTCAATTAACTTTTACAACAAGAGATTAACCAATTTATTACGGGGAATGTTATAGTAACTTTCTTCGGTAATCATATGTGATATCACCATCACCGTGGCCTTCGAAGATCTCCACAATCCATCGGAAGCCACTCTAGTCGGCACACGCGCTCATAATTCGCGTAAACTCTCACAGGCAAAGATTGATTTTCTTCCAGTTGGAATATTAATGTGAACGAAGAGAAATTAAATCAAGAAGAATGCATTTGGATATAGAGGTTTTGAAATTGAGTATTCAACAAACATCAGGACATTTAGTTGAGTTTGTAGTCGAGACAAATTGAAAATGCGTGGAAGCAAAATTGAACGATGCTGTTATATTGCAATTGTTTTGTGTGCTGTGCAGGTTGTTGGTGATAGTGATAGTGAACTAGCTGCAATTGGTGAGTTTATTTATTTGTTTTTTATTATAAGGTATTTTTGATATGATATAAACAAATATCTAATATAAAAAAGTTTTACTAAAGTTAATTGCTTTCAGTGAATAAATAAATTTTGGTTTGGTTTGACCAACATAAAAAGCATACTTTTCATGTTGGTCATTATTTGTGTTTTTTGCATTATATTTTGTAAACGCGAGCAATTCATTTTCTAGCATTTTTCTCATAGCATGAATTAGTGTTTTACTCTCAAAATATAAGATACAATTCTTTTAAAATACATAATTGTATTAAAGCACAATTAATTAAAAGTGTACAGATTACACAAATTTTAATAAACAGATAAAGCGAACCAATTGATCAATAAAATAATCATTCCAATGCAATATAATTTTTTTACTACCTACTGCTATTATTGTGCAATTAATTTTTATAAGTATTTAACAAAAGTCCAAATTTAGAGTTTGCCTATTAAAATTGAATTTAATCTATTATTTTACTATCTGTAAGTATTATCTCTTCATTTTATGCAAGTAATTTCTAAATGTTGAAACATTCAGCTTTCTGCAACGTTACTTATTTTATGGTACACTGAGTTGCACAATGGACATCTATAATACCTATAACATTTTACGACACTGACTTGTATTCATATATTCTTGTAAATAATACCGAATACTTATATAAATACATTTTATGCATTATTATACATATTTTGTGTGTAACATATAACGTTTTAGATACATATATTAAGGAATTATTAGCTTTATCTAATCAAACCACATGCACCTTATCAAATGAAGCAAATAATACTTTAAAATAAGTAAATAAATATTTTTTTCTATCTGGTTTCCTTTTCCTTAATTCATTCATAGTAAATATCAGTTGGAAATCAGCTGATTTTTTTGACGATTTTGATAAAATTTTGTATGATGACAAGGTTCATGGTCTTAACGAAACTTCTAAAATGTTATATTAAAACTCACCAAAGTTTGAAATAGTGGATCGTGTCAAAATTTCAAAATCCTACCGTCGCAATTTTAAAAGATGTTTACATCGTTAAACTAAATCCTTTTTCAAATAGAACTTTTTGATTATAATAAGTAATGTAAAAATTCTATTAAATTTTCTAAATTTTCTGCGTTGACAAGAATATTTATCAATTGATATACCGCAATTCAGGAGTACTTTATTATGAACCTAAATAAATGATTTCCTCTGACAGTTGATTAAAAATGATCAAGTATGCCTTCATTATAATAATAATATGTCACATTCACGAAACATACGAAACTTCAAATCCAAAATCGTATAACCACAGGATAGTCGGCGGAGAAATAACATCAATCGAAAAATATCCGTATATTGTTTCTCTCCAAAAATCTGGTTATCATTTTTGCGGTGGATCAATTGTGAACCATCGATGGATTTTGACGGCCGCACATTGTGTTCAACCTTTAACTTTTCTCTGGATGTGTTCATTTAAGATAATCGCAGGAGTCAGTAACTGCCAAAAGTATAAAAATAGTAAAGAAGTTCAGATACTAAAAAGTAAGAATTGTTATATTCACCCTAACTATCAAAGTTTGTCAAATAAATTGACAAATGATTTAGCGTTAGTTTCAACGAAAGAATCGCTCTATTTCAACCATGTAGTCCAGCCAGCAAAGTTGGCACATAGTAGTAACTCATCTCTGGATATTGGCGAATTATTTGACGAATGTACAGCTATTGGATGGGGTCAAATCTGGGTGGATTCAGAACATGAATCGAATATTCGTCAACATAATCCATTACGATCTGTGCAACTAGAAGTACTTTCTCATGAAGACTGTAGACAAAAATGGTTTGATATTGGAATAAGCAAATCAGATATATGCTTGGCTGCCAGCAAAAACCATACCATCTACTACGGTGATTCCGGGAGTCCTTTACTTTGTAACGATGAGCAATATGGAATTGCATCTTATCTTTTAAGAGAAAAACTTGAACTTCGTAATGTAGTTTATATGCGTGTAGATAAATATAAATATTGGATTATTCATACCATGAAATCAAATGCTACAACATGCAATGAGAAAGCATACTGCCATTTGTTGTTCGTACTGTATTTTTTACATTTTTTATTATTTACTTAAATAAACTTTCTGGGATAAAGTGAATTTTGAATAATATGTGTTTTTTTCATATTCATAAGCTTATAGCTTAGGTTTCTTCATTGTGCTCCATATTAGGAATATAAATATATAAATTATATTATGTAATACTGCATAATTTTTTTAAAAATATATTTTATTCAATGCTGAATGCGACCATATATGTATAGATTTCGACGATATATAATTCCATCGTCTTATAATCAACTTCCCGAAGGAAAAGTTTGTTTTTACCAGAAAATCAGTTTTATATCATATTTTTTATTTACACATCATTACAACAGTTAATATTTTTTTCTAAATTTTTTTTTTAATTTAATAAGTAATGAATATAAATTTTAAATATAATAAAAATACTTTCATAAATTTTCTGCGTTGACAAGAATATTCATCACTTGATATATTGCAATTTATGAACTATTAATTTATTTTTTAAGTGCAAAATTCTTTGTCAACGTTTTGCCATTTTGCAAAAATCCTAAACACATAGATGAATAAGCATAAACCTATTTTTGTAAAAATTTGACCTACCTGAACCTATTTTTAAAAATTCAAGGAATATCAGTTGGGAATTGTGCTGATTAGTTTTTGATAGATATTGGTCGGGTGATTTCTTAGTAATTAAATATCGAAAAATTGGTTCTTGCAATGTAAGTAAGTAATAAACGAACATTGTAAATATTATAGGCACACTAAATATGGTTTAGGTATGAATAGGCTACGCTTGTAGGACATATGAATTCTATGTGAATTATTTTCTGTGTCTACTGATCATAGTTGACGTCCACACTTAAATAAAAAATATTTTTTGAACACAAAGTAGAATAAATGTTTGATAAATTAAATTAAATTAACAAAATAAATGATGGTATAAGTTTGTTTGAAAGATATCGATTGAGTATCAAATTAGGCTTATTTATGAAAATTCAATAAAGTTTGGAATATAGGGTTGCGTTCTTATAATATATACCATCCATTGTTAGTATATTATATTATACCATGCATGTCCTGATCTCGTGCTCGTTTTTTGTTAAATAATTTGTAAAATTTGATTTGTTTGACAGCATGTTTGATAAATTTATACCTAATTGAATCATCTTGAATAGTTTTTAATAAGGGCTTACAGAAGCTCGATTTATCTATAAATCTCTTAAATTAATGCATTGATTTCTTATTGATTATATTGGTTATTTACACATATAGAGTAGGTCATACAAAATGCCATTGATACTCGGATGTGGATGTGGATTTCTGAGGAATCCAGAGTATACTTTTTCAAATTTTCCATTTTATCACGAGTTTTATTCGAGATAAAAATGAAATGAGATTCTCCAACGGTAAAAGCAAATGAAATGTACAGTCTTTTTTCCGTTTTATGTGCGCATCTAATCATGACGCTCATTCCATACTGTGCAACTTTCTTTGATTACACAGTCAAAGTTACTTAACGTCGAATGGCTGCATTTATTACAAATATCAAAACGAATCATCAACTTTTACTTCTAAAAAACGATACGAAACTTCGTTTCATAGAACTTCAAATTTAGTCTAACTCTACGCAGAAAAACTTGTTAAAGATTCTCGTAACTTGAATCTTATGTAAACGTAAATGAAATCGATTGTGAGTACGCACGGGTTTTTTTGAAATATTACATATATTCGTATTAAATAACATAATTTGTGGTAATGGTTTCTTGGATAATTATTTAACTTATTAGCCCATATCGTGGTCATAACCGACATTAGTTATTTAACTGGGATGTATTTTGAAATCTTATTTTATCCACTATAAGTTTTTGCAAGAGATGAATTGGTTGCAGATCTTATATGCCAACAATAGTGAAATAGAAAATTTTAAATTATTTTATTCGAAGTAAATAGCAAACTTTACTATTGCCAGGCAAGATAGAAAAAACAAATTAGAAAATTTAGAAATTTAGAAAATTAGGAAATCTTGCCAGCTATTTTTTCTAACTATATTTATTTCCTCTTTTAGCCAAATTCTTTGAAGAATGTGATATCAACACACCAAAATTCGATAGCTGTCTTACAAAAAGTTTTAATGATTTGAGGCCGCTTTTTAAAACAGGTAAGAGTAAAAGTGAATATCTTTCTAATGTTATCATATATAATCATTATTAATCTGCAATGAAAGTGATAGCTTTGGAGATGATCATGGGCGTTATTAAATGGATATATCATAAATTATTTTTATATATATAAAATTACTTGTTTGGTTGATAGAAACATGCAAACTTTCACATTTATTTCGATTAATTTTGAGACATAAATCAAATACATTATGATATGATATAAGAATTTTTGTTTTGCATATATATTTTTAATGGATTTGTTTGAAGATGTGGAATTTAGACATTTTTTGTCAGCACGTGTATAAAAATTAATCATTGTTGTCGCAAAATAGTGAAGAGGATAATACTTTACCTCGAGATTTTTCCTTTTTTATCAAAAATAACTGTGTATATAAATTATAAATCATAATTTCTTCACATTTACCATGTATCATAAAACCCAAATATTTGTTTAACTTTTCATATAAAATGAATTTTATTTTAGATCATTAATATTAATTTTATAATTGATTTATTAATAAATAGAAATTAATCTGATTTTCTTGTTTTTGAGTAATTTATTGATTTTTTTCCAATTAGGTTTGCCCAGTTTAGGGGTAGCGCCCTTCGACCCTCATCGTAGTCCCTATATAGAACAAAGGCGAGGTGGAAGTTTGCTAAATTATAAACTTGTCCTGACCAACGTCAGTGAGTACGGTTGGACACAATCTGAAGTCACGAAGACCCGGTAATTTGAAATTACTCAAAATTTCAAAATGATAAAAATTATAAAAAATATAATTGTGTTAATCTCACAAGAATATTTACTTTTATTCTATAATGATCTTAACGAACATTCCAAAGCAAAATATTTTTTACAACCACCGTCTCATAAAGGCTTTTATATAATATATTTCTGTTCATAAATATCATGAAATTTATTTCACAAGTAATTTCTTATTTACTTAATTTATCTATTATCCTTTCTGTTCTAACAGGAGGGATAGAACAACATATTTTTTGAAAATATTTTATTACTGTAGTCTGTGCATCACTTTAGCAATGTTTTATTTATTTTATTATTGCTTGTCCTAACTATATTTTCTTCTACTATTATTATTCTACTATATTTACTATTTTCACTAAATTGAACTATATTTACTATTTTCACTATTTTTATTAATTTAAAATGTTTCTGTGTTTCAGATTAGATAAAAAACGCAATAGGATAGTTTATTCTCAGTATTTTCCAGAAAAATCATTAGATGGTAACTACGAATTCAATGGAATTTTCTTAGGAAACAATATAATCTCAAAGGGAGTATGGAATTTAACACTCTACGATTATAGGTAAATTCGTAATGTTGCTAATATTCATATAAAATTTTAATTAACCAATTAAATTCTTCAATCAATAAGTAATAAAACCTATATTAATGATCAATCCTTAGTAAAGCTTGATAAAAAGTTGTGTCTTTGAAATCTGTTTTGTTGCATGTTGTTGTTTATTGTTGTCTAATATTTTATTATTCACAACACATGGTAAATATATTTTGTATTTATTTATTATACTACAATTCCTATTCTTATTCTACAGTTCTTATTTTGTACAAATTTTAATAAATTTTTCATAGCCAAACCACAACAGTTACTAGAGTAGGCAAATCAGGAGGACGTCTTAAAGTTCGTGTTGAAATTGATCGAATTGGAGACATGCAATTGCACATAAGTAATCTTCTCCAAGGCAAAAAAGTTTTAGGTAATAAATGTAATTTTACATAATTTGCACCCAAATTATCTTAAACTATTTTTGTTAACAATTGCATTTTGTGATATGATTTTATATTTATGTATATTTTAATTTTTAAAGAGGGTTTCCTGGATTCTATAATAAATTCAGCCTGGCAACCAGGATTTGCTGTCATCAAGCCTCTCATCAACGACCTAGTCAGCACTGCTTTCACAGATATATTTAATGATTCATTTAGGCATTTTCCTTTGGAGGAAGTTATAAGATGAATGAGAATTTGAAATAGTTTTTAAGATCAAGGACTAAATTATAAGAAAATTTAGATGTATTTATACAAAATTCAAAATTGTATAAATGAGCAAATATTTTGGTAGTGGATGCGTAATTAGTTTTTAAGTTTTAATATTATGCCATTATCTTGCAATTTGTAAATATTGTTTATTTATTTGTACAAGTGTGAAGAAACTTATTTTTTGAATACATGTTTTGTAATAAAATGATAAAAAATACTGTTTTGTTTTTCATAATTTATAATTTGCAGGTTTGAAGGAGCTTCTTCTGCTACTAGTGAGGTATTAGTAATAAATCGATATAATTTGTATATAGAAGACTCCATATTATCATATATTTGTAATTATATTCTTACCAATTATTTATTAAAAGTTTTATAATGTGATGAATTTGAATAGTTTGACGATACCACAGCAATGATATTCCCGCCAATATTTGTAAAACGCGCCATTCAACCAAGTTCATACCAACTCTATAATGATTTTATTCCAAAATTTTAAACTCAATTTAAAGAATATATAGTATTAGAATATACTTTTAAAAACACTTGTAAACAATTGTGAATACAATAAATTATTTTTTAATAACTAATAATTAACATTTACTGTATTTTTAGGTTTACTTTTTTCACTTTCTGATATTGCTTAACCTGTTGTTTACATCCATCATAATGGAATGAAGTTGCGCACAAGCTGGCTGTCACTTTAGAAGTCGTGCACGCTGGAATTCTATTTTGACAAGAGAAAATGGCATGTACTATTAATGAGCCCCCACAAGCCCCAGTGAAATATGAATGTAAGTGCAATTTTGGGATACATTATCTGATATTAATTTAACTTTAAATTCACATCACTCTTATATTATTTAAGGCCATGTGTACTTTTGAAGGTTATATTCTTCTGATTTTATTTCACAGATTTGGACCACACAGCTGATGTGCAGTAAGAATTTTGTTTATAATTTTTTATTTGAATCTCTTACAAGTTGATTTAAAACAATATTTTTCTTATTAGATTGCACGCATGGGGTGATTCTTTGAAAGAGGCCTTCGAACAATGTGGTATTTCTATGTTTGGTTATATGACATCAGATGAGTTAAAATCTGTTGAAATAACTCAATGTCATGAAATAGAAGCTCATGGAGATGATTTGGAAGGATTTATATCATTTCTTGATGAATTGTTATTTTTGTTTAGCGCTGAGCCATATTTAATATGCAGTAGGTTAGAGATTTATGAATTCGATGAAGATGATTTTACAATTAAATGTAGATGTTATGGAGAAGAATTTACGATTGGAAAGCATCCACAGGGGACGGAGGTTAAAGCAATTACATACTCGGCTATGCAGATTATTAATGATCCTGAGCATAATCGATATGAATTGTTCGTTATCATTGATATATAGTATTAAGACATCATATATTTTATCAATCTGATTATGAATGACAATCTGATCATGCACATGGTAAAGCAATTTGAAATTTATTTAATTGTTTGAGATTTGTTTATTAAGAGTTTGCAAATTGTATTTGAATGTGTAGTAGAAATGTCATGTTGTGTATGATTGATTGGTTTATGAATTTTAAGACAAATTGTAAATAATATTTTATTAATATTGAAAATGTATTTTTTAAATAAATAAGCACAATGGTATTAAATTTTTGTATTTAGTTTCCAAATGAAAAAAAAATGAAACCAGTTCCATCTTACATAGGAACTAGTTTGTCAGTAATTCTATTGTCTAGCAAATCATGGTTTTCTTCCATATGAAAAATTTTCCTAGGTTTGCGATTTGCGGGGTTGCCGATGACGCGGCTTGGGGTTGGTTCGAAACGTGTCGGTGCGCATGCGCAACGAGTTCGCGCCACCTTTTGCGTCGCCTTGCCAGATGTTCTGAGCATTGTACAAAAGAGAGGGCAAACGAAACTAAAAGCGGTTACAGTGAATTACAAGTTTATTTATTAAAATTTTCCAATAATTGCAATAAATCATGAATGGGGTGAAAATGTAATCGGCAATAAAGTGTATGTTAAATTTAGCGGGCGTTTTGCCTGTCACTTTTCCACCATTGTGCAAGTTTTCTTTGAGCGGTAGGCGTCGTAGCATTA
>NW_020537646.1:2721568-2765888 GCF_003426905.1 Ctenocephalides felis
AAAATATGTAGTTTGTATTAATGACAAATTTTAACTGTAACACGTCTTAGGAAAATTATTGATGATTTTTTATACATACCGTGTCCAGACTTTGTTAGTACACTGTTTGGTTCCCAAAGGTGTGCAGGCAAAAATTCCGTCCTGTTCTTGAAGTAACACTGGGTTCCTTTCGGTTGCGCTTTGGAACCTCTCGGAATGTGACCAGACATGAAAATTCCACAATTGCATCCCAAGCTCACCTCTGGCTTAGATTCATCCTCTTCAGGAATAGCCAAGCTTTTGGCTCGTCTTTGGCTTTTTCTTCGTTCCCAAGATCTTTAATTTCCGTTACTGCTTTGTTCAATTTAGTCTTATTGCTCTCGATTGCTTTGCTGGCCTGCGTTTTGCTTTGATTTTGCCTGATCGACGTTTTTTTTTGCCTTTCGCTGTTATAACATTAGTTGTACATCTGGCCTAGAGTAGGCCACTGCGCAGAGTGCAATCAAAACAATTAAGCAAAATTGGAACTTCATATTTTTCTAAAATACACGAGTAGTCCCCATTAAATAACACACTTAAATTCGCTTAAATAGTCAAAAATATTATATTAACATATTTAATATTTTCTAACTTACCACTTTTATATCACTCCTCACCACAAATAACTTTTTAACACTGATACTTAGAGCAACTACAATTTCTAAATATATATTATTTTTTTTGCAAGCTTGCACATTTATATTTACAAAAGTATCATTGCATTCTATTATCTTTCAAAATAAATGAAACATATGATTTAATTCCACAATTCGATATAACTAAATTAATATGGCAGTATTAATCATAAACAGGTCACGGGCAAAATTGAGGAAATTGGGTCATATTTTAATAATTATTAGTAATCGATGGATTTGTTTGTAATTGTTTCAAAACATAAAATTAATGATTCACTGCTGTATAGTTGAGAAAATGAATAATATGTACTATAAATCAATTGTATATATCATAATACAATGATATTTGGAAGATTATGGGAATGTCACGATGTTGTAAAAAATAGATCTTTTAACTAAAATATGATGAAAAATTCCGATGTGCTAATTATAAGTTTTCTCGACGTTTCAAGTCATTTTTCACTTATATTTTCAATTTTAGCTAAAAATCTTGAACCAATTCTAAACTGTTCTAAAGATTAGATCAGTTATATAATCGTGCGGATTAGTTTTTGGCCAAAAACGGCCAAGCCGTTTTTTCGCAGGCAAACAATTGTTAAATTTTTGTTTACCCTTTGATTAAACTCGCATATTGATAGGGTGAAAAGTTTTAATAAAACATCCTACATATCATAAATAGTAGCTCAATTATAAAAAATCATTAAAGATTAGAATACTTAATGAACGCTTTATAAAATACAATATATTATATATTAGGTGTTGTTCAATAATGTATAATATTTGAACTATTTATCGATAATAACTAACATGTTTGCAAATTTTTATAAAATTGAATAATCTGCAATAGTAGTATATATCATATATAAGGCCCTAAAGCAATCCTACATGCTTATAAATCACTTATAAATTAATATATTGATTTTTTATTGATTAAATGGTTAATTTACACATAATAATAAATAATAATGATAAATGGTAGTCTGCCCAAAGGCAGGTCCACCACAAATCAAATAATCCTTTTCTCTCTTCGCATTCCCATTACCAATATTCCCTCTACTTTAAACATTTTTTATGTATTTTCTTTTAAAATTTCTGCTTTCATGCTTCCTGATCCTGTGCTTCGGCTTTTAGTTCCTTGTATTTCCTCTTCTCGTGTAAGTCATCAACCAGCTGCATTCTTCTTCCTCCCATTCCTTTCAGTCCTATTTTACCTTCAACTACGTCGTGTAGGAGGCACTCTTTTTGCAGAATGGTTCCGATTCAGTTCTTTCTTTTCAGGATCGTGCTCAGTAGAGTCCTCTCTTTGATCACTCTTCTCATTGGTTATCTTAACTGCCTTCTCCATTTATCTTCTTTATCTTCTCCATTCGTCTCCAGCACCACTTTTCAATACTCTCCAGATAGTTTTCTCTGATCTCTGATCCGTACAGAGCTATTTACACATATTGGAAAATTTATGTAAGACTTAAGGCAAAATACTACTTACTTATACCTGGTTAACTTGATATATTTTCATTATTATATAATAGTTTTATTTTTCAAAAAACCGCTCATGTATTTGAAAATTTGTTTTTGACTATCAGCGCCATCACATAAACTTTACGAGTATTATTTACAGGAGCACCAACAGTCAGGCAATAATAAATCTGAAGCTGTCATAAACATTGTTTATTCGTGTCTTTACCTCTTTATAGAAAATATATAATATATTTCTAATCTTGAAATCGAAATATTGTAATGTTTACTCGGAAAGATCTATTATTAAAGCGTACTCCGAAAGACGGTGTTGACCGCAAAATATATTTAGCATTGCTACGTGACGAATTCTATGAAAGTAAATCTCTGAGTAAGTAAATTATAATAATTTAGGAAAATTTATTTAATAAACTAAATATTAAATTTCATAGTCGCTATATTTATAATCGTTATGAAATAGCACCTCAAGTTCTTGGAATATGAAAAACCTGTTTTTATGTTTACTTTTGGCTCTGCTAAGTTCTATGAATTTAATGTCCACTTAAGTTTATAATTATAAGTCCATATATATTTTATGCATTTTTAAATTACAGGTGCCAAAGAACAAGTGGGCAAATCTAGCAAATTTTGCATATGATCCAGTTAATTATGAATACATTCGAGAAGTTTGTATAATCGACGTATTTCTTGAAAACCTTCAAGGAAATAATAGTACTTTATCAAGATATTCTCTTGCCGGAATTTGCAACTTATGCTTAGGTAAAGTTAGAGTTATATTATTTACTATTACAAAGTGTTAATTGAAAGATTGCTCAACAAAACCTGATTATTTTTCAGATCCTGATAATCGTGACTACATAGTTTATAATGATGGTATAGCAAAAATCGTCAAGTACTTGGTCAATTCCAATGTTGAGATGGTTGCTGATGCCATAACCACCTTGCAGTTTCTAATAACACCAGAAACCAGAGACAAAATTTGTAATACTGAAATCATTAATAAAATTCTTAAGATTCAAAGAAGTGACGACGCTCGTTTAAGAAATCTGGCAACCATATTTTTAGAAGATCATTGCCAACGAGAGCAAGTTGAAATTTGTAAAACTGTGTATGAACATTTTTTAATACAAGTAGATAAAATATAAAGTAGTGTTTAAGAATGCATCAATTTGCTAGAATGCTTCTTGCTAAAAGACTTTTCAAATTTCAAAATGCCTCTATGCACACCAAGGTGTCTGTTACAAAACAAGTTTCTTTAGAAGATCTTAAAACGTTTGCTAAATTGACTGGTGATAATAACGTTGTGCATTTTAATAGAACTGCAACTTCTGAACCAATCGTTCATGGAGCTTTATTAAATGGTTTTGTATCAGGGGTAATTGGAACATTGTGTCCAGGTCATGGGAGCATAGTGATTTCACAATCATTCACATTTCCAAATAAATGTTTTGTTGATATACCGATTGAGGTGAATGTTGAATTAGTTGAGAATAGAAAGATTATGAAAATTAAATATTGGTGTGAACAGAATGATAAAATTGTATTTGAAGGAGAAGCTAAAGTAATAAATAAAAATTTAGATAGGTATATGGAGTTTTATTTATTTAAGGAATTATAAGAGTAATGATTTTTTTTTCAGGAATTTTAAGGACAATAAAAATTATTGTGAGTAATAAATAATTGTAATAGAAAATATAAAGAACTTTTTGAAGAAGAATAAATTGGCAATAATAGCCAAAAGATTATGTGAAAAAGCCTTATTGTATTAGATTTAAATTAACGCTAGATGCAAAACCCGTAAAAGATCTTATTTATGGCAGTAACTATGTTTGGTTCAGTTTTTATTAACTTCCCGTAGGGTAAGTTATAGTAATCGCAAAAAAATCGAAAATGAAAATTTTTATATATGTTTATGTTTCAAAGATTTCTGAATATTTCGGCATACCTTAGAAAAATAGATGTATGTGTGTGTGTGTGTGTGTACGTGTATGTATGTATGTTCGGATACAAATTTTCGTCGACGATTTCGGGAACACCGATCAACAGATTTGAATAATTCAAGAAACATTCGATTCATATTGATAAGGAGACGTGCTGATTATGTTTTGGCGAAAGTAGAAGATGCGGGGCAAAAAGTGCCAAAAACGGTAACTGAGTTTTTAAAAGAACGGAGCGTCCGATTTTAATAATTCAAAATAATAGTTTACTCGTATTAACAAGATGAAGAACTGATTAAATTTTGGGAAGGCAGGTCCAGCGGTTATGGACTTTCAATAAAAAGTTAAAAAAATGTCATTTGGTGGCGGTCAAAAATATTTATTGGACATATGTACATCAAATTATCAGATATTTTATAGAGATTTTAATAATGTGTACACATTTTGTGTAAATTTTTGGGTTCTGTACCAAAATTTTTGATTACGGTATATGGTACGGGAAGTGCCATGCACCCCACTAGTTATTTAATAAATGAAGTAAGATAAAATGTTTATATGTAAAATATATAAATAAAATAAATTTTCCTTTCAATTACGCCTCTGTGCGGTTTGCTGTCAATTTCCAATGCATGGATAACATTTGTGAATTTCAAAACAATTGCAGAACCATGAATTATGGACATGGAGAAACGTCATTTTTCATATAATTTCTTTCTGTCAAAAATATGTTCAAAATTACTTGTGTTATTACTAAATTAACAAATTACCGCAACATTTCTACAACTTTCTTAGCAACTGCGGGGAATGTGCGGGTCAGATTTGCTCCTAGCCCTACAGGTTTGAAAATGTTTTTAACCTCAAAAATTACAAACAAAATAATAGACAAGTTTTGTTTTTCTTAGGTCATTTACATTTAGGCGGTTTGCGAACAGCTTTAATAAATTACTTGTTCGCGAAATCAAGACATGGGAAATTTATTCTTCGAATAGAAGATACCGATCAAACTCGTCTGGTACCTGGAGCTAAGGAGCAACTAATTAAGGATTTAGAATGGGCTGGTATTATCCCTGATGAAGGACCAAAGTATGGGGGATCACTTGGTCCTTACATACAAAGTCAACGGAAGAAAATATACAAGTCAGTACTTAATAATTGTCTTAGTACGATAAACAAAATATCTTCTAACTCCTTTTATTTTAGTGATGAAGTCCAAGAGTTATTGCAAAACAACTCTGCTTATCATTGTTTTTGCACTCCAAAGCGACTGAATTTATTAAAAAGAGAAGCACTTCGGAATCAACAAGTACCAAAGTATGATAATGCCTGTCGAAAATTATCAAAAGATGAAGTAAAAAGAAAACTCGACAAGAAAGAACCTTATTGTATTAGATTTAAATTAACACCAGATGCAAGCCCATTTGAAGATATTATTTATGGCAATATTGCTTTGGATATTGCACAGCAAGAGGGTGATCCAGTTATTATAAAAACTGATGGCATGCCGACATATCATTTTGCTAATGTTGTTGATGATCACTTGATGGGAATAACTCACGTTTTGAGGGGTGTTGAATGGCAAATATCAACACCGAAACATATTCTGCTGTATAAGTAAGTTTATTTTGATTTACAGAATTAAATTCCATACTCATCTTTTATTTATAATTGTTAATGCAGAGCATTTGGATGGGAACCTCCCAAGTTCGGTCACTTGCCTCTTTTACTGAACAGTGATGGATCAAAACTTAGTAAACGTCAAGGTGATATTACAGTAGATGCTTATAGAAAATCAGGAATTTTTCCACAAGCATTAGTTAATTTTATAACATTAAGTGGAGGTGGATTTGACAAATTGCAAAGTTTGAAACCTAAAAGCTATTCATTAGATGAGCTAAGGGATCATGTATGATAATATTATCTGAATATACACTTTCCACAATTTTTAGTACAAATTTTGTTTAATTTCAGTTCAATTTACGTCGTGTTAATAGTAACTCCTGTCGTCTTCCTGAGGATCGATTGCCTGAATTTAATAGACTTGAAATACAAAGACTTTTAAATAATCAAGTAGATAGGGTTAACTTAATATCACAATTAAGAAATCTTGTGATAGAAAAATATGGCGAGTAAGTATTACAGTTTATTATAAATATAATACTTGAATTATAAAATGAATCATTTACCAAATGTAGGTCAGAATTACTGCACCTGGACGAAGAACATCTATCAAGTGTACTTATATGGTCTCAAGATCGAGTAAGCAAACTTCAAGAATTATTGAGTGAAAATTTAGAATTTCTTTGGAAATTGCCACCAAAACCAAAAAAACCACCATCTGGTGATTTGAAAGGTATTATTCATTATTAGCTGCAAGCCTTAATTCATTCATATTTAACAATTTTTCTAATTTCAATTAGATTTTCTAATCGAACTTAAGAATTCTTTAATTACCACATACACATTTGAAAAAGAACAAATCAAAACAACATTGCATATGGTTAGCATGAATAACAAGGAAGATTTTAAAAATTTGATGGCAGAACTTCGAAAAGTCTTAAGTGGTTCCAAGGTAATAATATAATAACAGACTATGCGACAAGTATATATTAAACAAATTTTTCACTATCTATTCTTTTATGAAATAGGTTGGTCCTCCAGTATCAGAAATGATCACGATATTAGGAAAAGAAAGCACCCTGAAACGCATTTCAAATGCTTTACACCAAAATAATGAAGGACTCCAAAATTGTTATAGTGAATTTCGTTCCAAGAAACTTTGATAGTTTTAGTTTTGTAAATTGTTTGTTTTTATACATAGTGTTTAATAAAATGTTGAGTATTGTATAAAATATTGTCATATTTGTGTGAAACAACACTAAGATGTGGAAGCCAGTGTTTAAATTAAACAAATTACATAATGCTCTGCGTATTTATTGATGATTTTCATAGAATACTCTAGAATAATTTTATTTGAATTGATATTTAAATTGATTGCCCCAAACAACTTGTTCAATCCAATCAATGTAAGAAGAAACACGAGTGTATATAGATGGTGCATTGGGATAGCCACAAAATTTGCCGAAGGATGTCACACCGATTACTTTGTAGGTGCATGGAGACCATTGTAGAGGAACCTGATTTATACAGAATACTTAATTAGAAGCTTTATTTAATTGTTCACCGAAAGTGGATAACCGTTGCCTAGGAAAGATATGACAATTGTAATAAGGGGCCATTCAAGTATTATGTAAGCACCATAGGGGGGCGGGGGGGTTATTCATTTGCTTATTTTGCTTATTTTGGGTAAGAACTTTGCTTACTTTGGCTGACAAACGGGAGGGGGGGGTTGGTTGTAATATTTGTAATAAATCTGCTTACGTAATACTTGAACGATCCCTAACCCATATTGCAAATCAATAGAAAAAAAAACAAAGCTTTCCTCTAACTTACACTGGTGTTGTGTTCTTTCTATAATACGCCATCATCCTACAGAAAAAATGGTTAGTTCTAATTCAATTCATTTCTTTTACAACCGTTCAACCATTTTTGTGCAAAATTTGCGTATAGGTACTTTTGAATTTGACATATTCTATTAATTTGAACAAAATCTGCAGCCATTTTTATTCGAATTTAACTTATTACGGCTAACAAAAATAACTGCAACAATCAATTTAGATTGTAATAATATTGACGGTGATCATAATAGTAAAATAGTCGACAATAAACTGTATAATATAGCCGATTGGCGTTAATGAAAAAAATAAATATATGCGTTTTGAATGTTTATAAAAGCAATAAAATATTTCTGACCTTTTAACGCCCATCATCCTTTAGTAATATTCATTAAATCCATTTCCTCAAATTCACTTTACCACCTAGCACTGAATTAGTATTATTATTAACAATGTATGTAAATCACTTTGTTAACATTTTATAGTTCTTTTTAAACCGATTGCACAACTTACTACTTTGAAAACAACTTACAGAATGATAACAGAAGGACAACAATTATCCACTTCGGTATTTTGATGCAATGAAGTTGTCTTCTTATCAGAAAACAATTTTTCAAACGTTTTTTTGTAGGGTTGCAAACCTACCTGTTTGATTACTGAAGTCAATTTAAAATAAAGTCATGATGGCCAATTAAAAACTATTTTAATTACTTAAACGTGTCATCTTAATTACTAAATGTTCAAAATAGTTGTGAAAATAAGAAGAATTATTTTGTGAAAAAATTCACAGTGAACATAATTCAAGGATAATAATAATTTCCTCATTGTGTCAAAAATGGAATAAAAAAAGCGCCTTTATATATATTGCTCTCATAAATTGTTATCTCTATTGCTTGAACTTTAAGCTAAATTAAGTACGTAAGTTAAAATATCTTTAGTCTTTTAGAGATTTATGATATATTCTGTCATAAATTCATAAAATATTTAATTTGCATACATTTTTAACTTCTTGTAGGGGACCGTTCATTAATCACGTGATCGATTTTTTAAGGAATTACCCCTTACCCTCAAATATCACGTGTATTCATGTGTATCAAATGTAATTTTTTTTTTTTTTTAAATGTTTGGATTTTTTTAAAATAAATCAGGTAAAAAATAAATACACGTGATATTTTACTTTACCCCTTCCTCCCCTAAGTGATATTTCGCGATTTTTTGTCCAACGTTCCCTCTCCCCAAAAACCTCACGTGATTAATGGACGCCTCCTAGGGTAAGTTATAGTAATGGCAAGAAAATCGAAATTGATAATTTGTATATATCTTTATAAAGATATCAATAGGAATCCAATGTTTTTTGAAAAATTGTATCCGCATATACATACACACACATACATTAATTCTTTTAATGTATGCGAAAATGTTCAGAAACTTTTGAAATGCATATTCCTAGAAGAAATGGATGTATTTGTGTGTGTGTGAATGTGCATGTGTGTATGTATGTGCGGATACATTTTTCAAAAAACACTTGGATCCGTTGATAAGGAAACGTGCTGATTTGTTTTTGGCAAAGGCAGGTCCAGTCGTTTCGGCGATTCAATAAAAAAAAATTGAAGAAAGCCATTTGGCGGTCAAAAATGATCATTAGACATACGCAAATCAAATTTTAGTAATAAAAAAAATTTGTTTATGTTTTTATGGGTTCCGTATCAAGATATTTAATGTTTAACCGTTAGACTGACACGCGACGCTTAAGCGCTTCGAAATTTTGTCTATAAAACAGCTATATAGCGCAATAGTTAAGAAAAAAATTCTAGATTTTCAACAAAAAATTCAAATGCAAAAAAGTAAATTTGTGTTGAAATAGATTTAGGCCTTTTAAATTACCCTACAGTAAGTTTTAGCAATTAGCCTAAAAGTACGATGCCATGCATCAGTAGTTCATAATAATATTACCTGAATAGGTCCTCCGGAATCACCTTGGCAAGTATCTTTGTGTCCTGAGAGATCGCCTACGCACATTTGCGAATCGATTATACCATCTTTTAGAACAGATCTTGGTCTTCTAATGTCGGACTAAAAAATATTATTATTAAGAAAAAAATATATTTTGGTAATTAACATTTTCATAGCTCCAAAACATTAACCACGTGATCCATGTCTTCTTCCATACTTACTGCAAATGAACGTGTACAATGATCTGATGATAAAACTGGTAGTTCGACTTTCATTAATTGGTATTTTCCTAGAAATTCTGTAAATCAGAAAAATTTTCAAATAAAATCATTACGGGCAACCTGATATCAAGCAGCATCGATGCTCACTTTTCCAATGAAAAAGATTATTACTAATGCTTGATACATGTATCTATGCATAGATTTGAACCAGAGACTTTGTTTGTGCAATATCGCAGTATAGATATTATTATGAAAATACTAGAAATTATTACCATATGTTTGCTTTCCGTATCCTGTAGCAATCACAGTCTGCGGAATATTGTAATTATTAGTTTCCAGACAAGCTGGTCTAATATCCATAGAAAATTGAACTGGTTTGTGTAACTCAAGCAAGGCTATATCGTTATACCTTAAATAAATTTGATTATCTAAAAATTATATAATTACAAATTATGCATATAAAATTATTTAAGATAAATATATAAAAAAAAACTACTTTAAAGGTGGCTTGTAATCCGGGTGCTGTATTCTGTTGATTATGTAATATTCTCGATAGGAAGAGATTTCATTATTGATGTAGTCATAACTATCTGCATTATCACCAAAACGTACTTTTTGTGCAGGACCTCTACAAAAATGAGAAATGATACAAGATCAAATTAATATATATATATATATATATATATATATATAATTTTCAAAATACATTACTTGTCTCTACTCTTCAAACAATGAGCAGCACTAAGAACAAATTTTTCACTAATAAGGGAACCTCCACATTGCCAAGTAATTTCTCCATCGGCGGTGTAACCAAATCCGATAGCTGCCTATTTAAATATTAATATATTTATGAAAATATATACATATTTGTTATATCAATATTTCATTCAAACATTAGGTACTCGATATGAGCAAGAGATGTCCTGATGAAGCTCCTATCAATAAACTATACCAAGAGATTGGAGATGAGAAAAAGCACAATGTATATGGATTCATTTGGTATAGGCAATCTTTTTAGCATATGATAATTTGATTTCAGTCAATTAATTAGTTTTTGTAATAAAACTACTAAAATTGATTTACTGAATGTCTAAGACAGTTGTAAATGTATGAGATGATAAAAAAAGGAACAGTAACAAAATACTAGCTACAAAATGCTTATTCGGATGTTGATAAGTATATATATATATATATATATATATAATTACGTTTATACCTACCATATGGGGAAACTCCATTAGTGAAGTTGGAGTTCCGCCAATTATGAGAGGAACTGGAGATCTAGGACAACCATATGGAGATAATTGAGAGGGAATCTGACTATATTCTATACATTCTGAAATAATTATTGACTGAAATTATAAATATTATAAAATTATGAAAAACAACTCGAAAAATCTAAATATTTCGCTGCATTACAAAATGATTGTTTTTAATTAACATTGACCATTATTCAGCAATTCTAATATAAAACAATAATTGCAAATTATGATAATTTGTTATGTTTAAATACATTCAAAATGAAATAATTTTTTTAAAAAATGTATAACATATATATTTTTTTAATTTAGATAATGAGTGGATTGACTTACTTTGATTAGCAATTTCACCAGGAGCTCCAAATATCACAGGAAAATAAATAAACGAGAAGATCACACTTTGGAGTTTAAGAACCATCCTCACAAATCTAGTAAGAATCCAGGTATTAAACTAAATTTTACATTTGGATCATTATATATATATATATATAATATATATATATATATGTACATATACATATATGGTATATATATATATATTACATATATGTATATATATACTTATATGTATATATACATATATGTATATATATTTAAATATATGTATAAATATACATATATAATAAAAATAATTACTCATGTCTTTAGTTTACAAAGTTTTTGTTTTCTTATCAATTGTTCTATAGCTAAAAGATATTTTAAAATATGCATGAATTGCTTAACAAGCAATTAATTATTGAATGCAAATAGAATTTAAATGTGTAATTAGTTTAAATAATAATTAAATAATTTAATTTTCATATTTTAATATATTTTATAATTAATACTTTATGAACTGTTAAATAATTAATAAAATGAAAAGCGTAAAAAGAGTTATAAAAACGCAGTATCGTTATTTAAATAGTATTGAGTATTATAAACAGGTTTATTTGAATTTTTTGAAAACGAATTAAAAAAAACAACTCGTAAAGATATTTGTTTATTACGGATAAATTAATAATATTATATCATTAAAATGTTCTTTACAAATTAGGTTTTATTACGAATATAAAAGAGTCATTATATAATAAATATAATATACAAATAACAGTAAAGTATTTCGTTTCGCACAACATATAAATAAATTTAATTTGTTATAAAAAAGTAAACATATTTTCTATGAAATTTTAAATAATACTAATAACAAAATAAAATACATTTCAGGTTTTAATCAAGAGAAATTTACACTCGTACAACTAAATATTTTGTCCTTGTATATATCTCTCTCCTGATTTAACATTTTTCGTATAATTTCATACAATTCACATTTTATGCCCATTAAAAAAGTTGCTCCAAAACTTAGTATTATATTTATATACAAATTTTCAAAATTTTAATACTAAAACGAAACTCCACTGAATGATATGGACAAAACTTACATGTTTAAAATATTTAAATTGGAGCTCTTATTTCAATAGACAAAAAATGATTATTTTTACCACGACTAGAAATATATAAGATAAAGTTATATAGTATAATACATATACAGTTTTAGGCCAGTATGGTTAGTTCAAATTTCATACTCAGTATTTTTGAAATTTTACAAAATTTTGCATACACATTCTAGAATCAGATAGAAATATAAAGTCAGATATTCTCACCACACACAGTACTATCACAATTATTTATATATAAGAATTAACTTAATATTAAAAAACAATACATTTCATTTCAAAAATAATTCAATGATAATTGCAATATATGGAAACACGTGTGTAAAAAAGCATACTTTCTGTTTGAATAAAAACAGCATGAAAAATTATACGTTCATAGATTTCTTTTAAATAAATATATAATGAAAATTTTTTTTCAAATTACTTTAATAAATTAAGAATATTAATCTCGTCCAAGATTTTTTAAGTTAATCATTATATTATACTTTGAATCGACTTCATTTTCTACTACTGTTAATTTTGGTCCACAGTCAGATTTTTCTCGTGTTGATTTCGTTTAAACTTCAACTTAAAAATAAGTAAATTTATTTTACAAATGACAAACATCGAAGTCACATTTACAAAGATGAAAAGATTCTAACTTTAAATACTTTTATACAAAACATGAAGGAGTACCATATAAAGATAAAGATTCATTATTTTACGCACAAAATATTATGAATCACACGTATAATTTTTTTTAGACATTTATTTCCTTCATATTATGCCCTTGTGAACCACTATTTAATGTCTATTATATAAATATATAATTTTAGACATCGCTAAATATTAAAATAAAAATGGTCCAGGAATGTTAATAATAAGATGAAACTATGAACATTTAAATTCTTTAACACGTTCTGCCAAGTTCTCTTTTAAAAAAATATTTTTAAATTATACGCCGACGTGAACGTGTTAAATACACAATCAATAAAACAATATAGAACCATGATTTCAATAAATACAACAAAATTGAATAAAATGTTTGAATAATCGTATGAATAAAAAAAGTTAAATCTAATGTCATTAATTTAGATATATACTACAATAACACTTATTTATCAACACTAAATTTGAAGAAACCTTTATGTAAACTTGTACTATTGTAAAAATTTCGACATTTAATAACCAACATAAGCACAATTGTGAAAAACGCGTTATTGCAAACAAGTAAAATAAATTTTACTATATTTTGAATCATATTTTAGCCAGTCCAATAAACTATTTTGTTTGAATTATTTCAACACAAATGAGTAATTTTAAAGAACGGTTAACACACAACATTCATTTAATTTTATTTCTTATTCTTTATTTCAAATATATAAGTAAATTTTTCCTTGTATGAAAACGACATGAGTACTTTTGTTCAACAATGCCTAATTTTTCAGCAAAGTGATTTTTATAGGCAACAGATTGTCTGTTCAAGAAAATATTGTAGAATTAGAATAAAGATCACTATTTTTTCATAGTAGACACATAAAACATTATTGTAATCTACATTTAATAATTGTTTTATGGTAATAACATACACACAAAAATTTTAATTTTGTTTTCATTGGCCTTTTAGAGTACTAAAATAGATATATTAATATACTAATTCTAGGACGTTACTCATTACATGATGAGTACTTTAATTACAGAGTATAGAAATAAATTATTTCATCTATTGCTATTAGCTTATGTAATAACTATCTACTTCTATATGCGAATATGAATTATATATTTATATATTTTATAATTAATGTCGATTATGGGTAATACTATTATACCATCGATATAAAAATAATTGAGGTTTACTCGTTTAAAATACATATTGTATGATTTTTTAAACGACTATTTACGACTAACTGCTTTGTAATTAATCAATAACTTGGTAATAGATAAAAAATAATGTTTTAAGCATTTTAAAATTAAACCTATTCCATCGCTGGATGCTAATATATCAGTTTGAGAAAGCTTATTGCATTTTCTGTCTAGGAATTTAATATAATAACAATTTTTGAAAATATTGTTTCATAAATTTTACAAAATATTAATTACTACTGTACAAAGTATATATTAAAACAAGATCCTTCTTATTGCAACAATAACTTCTTAAACGGAACAGAAAACTATGGTTACCAAAAAAATGGACTAACCCAGATTTACTCTTCTGGGGATTTCAATGAAACTTTGCATGATGATAAATGAACCCCTTAAAATATTATAGGCCTATGAGAAGTGGATCAGTTATAAAAATTATATTTCGTTAATTTTTATTATTAAACCACTTCTCACAGGGCTACAATATTTTAAGAGGTTCGTTCTGACTATGAACTTTATCACCTTACAAATTTTCATCAAAATCCCAGAAGATCAAACATGAGGTTGTCCTTGTAAATATTGAAATATATTTTTTTTGACAAAATTCAAAACTGGTAAAAATAACAAATTTTGATTTTACTACAAAAGCAATTAATGTTTTCGTCGTATTCGCCGATTTCTAGCAGACTATTGCTGATGATAAATTTATTTATTTATTACACGAATCTTCTAACTCGTATATTTTTACATAAATATTATAGATTCCTACATAACTAACTTTCTAGATCACACTATTTTAGTTGCTATACGTTATTTTTCTTAGAAAATTCTTATATTAACATAGGATAAAGAATTATAATGCTATCTAAAATACTATTACGCATAATACACATATTTTAAATTGTGCCACTGATTTTTTTGTTACAAAAACCAAACGCTTCTCTATTTCTTCTATAGACCGTGTAAATAAGCCATTTTTGGGAATTAAAATAGAATAAATAATATAATTATTGATAAAAGTTATTACATAAATATTATATATTAGAACCTTCGTATCACCTATTTGGAGCTTCTAAAAACTACATCATATTGCTAAGTATATCTCGAAATCATTGCTTCAGATTAGAATATATAGTATTAGGGAATAATTATATATTTTAAGTATAAAACAATATTTAATAAATATTATTTAAGAAAATGATTTGATTCATAAATTCAACTTGTCTATTTTCGATTAAAACACGCTTTATAAAATATCGCTTCCATTCTCTTATACTTAATACTAATTTTAACATACGAGGTAAATACAAAAATTTAATTTTAAACATTCACAAATACAAATATATCGTTTATACATTCAATTTATAATTAGAATAGAAGAAATTCTGTCGTTTGATTTTATAGTCAAGGATATGTAATTAGCTTAATGTAATAAATACTTAATGAGACGTCAATTTATATACTAAGCAGACTAAAATATAGATATTTGAAACATGTAAATAAATAATAATTACTTGATATTTATGAATAAAAATAACAGTGATAATTTACAACAACAACTAATGTTACTCGTTATATTTTTCTGAAAAATTTTGGGACAAATTCAAACCATAAGTTAATATTTTTTGAATAATAATAGTGATATAGATGATGAATATTTCTTTTAATAGTTAATATTTTTAATATGAAACTTGCTTCAAGAATATAAATGCTTCTTGTGCGAACTTATAACACAAAACGTTTCAATTATCATCAGAATGAAATAAATCTATCTATTCCTACGACACAAACTTTCGACGATTCTAAAATAATATCCAGTAAACGTACATTTCTTATTTTTATAAACCTAGATGAGGCCCTTCAAAGCGACATGATATATCACAGTTTAGAATACCAGGATTCATAAGATCATCAATTTAAGTGTTTTCATATCCAACTCCTTTTCCAAATACACTTAAACGAAAATTGAAATCCGTATAGCGTAGTTATTAGATAATAATTAGGTAAAAGTTGAAAATGAAAGTTATTGAGAAAATATCTAACACATTTTCAAGTTTACACATTTTCTTTGCTTATAGAACTCTAGACAAAATATTTTTATTAAAAATATTTTTTATATATTGAAACATGTTTCATGTCATATTGTTTATTAGTAGTGATTGGAATAGGCCAGCCTATTATATGTAATCACATTAAGACTAAATAGTTTAAAATAAATAAAAAAAATCAAATATATTTAGGAGACATCCATTTATTACTTTATGAAGTTTTACTTCAACTCGATGAATTAAAATAATTATTAAAATAAATAATTCTTTAAAGTTGAATCCGCAAAAAATATCATTTGCTTAAAAACTTCTTTTCAAACTATAAATTTACTGTTATTTTGTCATTAATATTTTTCATATCCTGAGTAAAAATTAAACATACTTAAATTAATAGAACTCCGTACCAGTTTCATAAATTTTAAGATTTCAAATACTTGGTAAGTTTTAGTTAGGTTTGGAAAGCTTCTATTAAAGTCTTTTCTCAATCCATTTTTAGTAAAACTGGATGTCCTTTTAGATCTTAGCTTTATATATACACAGTAAATAATAATATGTATAGATAGGTTTGCTAGTATTGTAGTCAATAAAAACTAAAAATTTAGTATATTAATATTTTCCATTGTAATACAAATTACATTTATCTATAAATGAAATATTCGTATCCATTCCATTGTATTGTGTGTATATATTCAGCAAGATTCTTAAATCCTAATATATTTCTTCATAAATTTTATGTTTTGTTAACTAAAATAAATACCGTGTATGTCATCAAGATACCAATTCTTCTTATCTCATTTAACTTGATAATTCCTTCACAGCTTGCAGAAGTCTCTTAACGTGTCCCACTTTAGTGATGCCCAAATCTTTGAGATCACGCCTGGCCAATGTCAACAGTTCTCTACCCCTGACATCGTGTTTTACAAAATTTTCGACGTATTCGTGCATTTGCATCGCCTCCAGCCAAGCAGCCACTTCTTGGACACTCCAATTGGAAACAGAAGTTGTGGAAGAACTCGATGTTGAAGCACCGACACCAGTAGCTGGAGACCGGAATTTCATCCAGAAGAGACCCTTACGCTGATTTTTTCTTTCAGTCTGGTAAAAGAAAAAATAAAAAAATTGTAAGTGGCAATTTGTCCTAGGAGAAGTTACATCATATCGGTAAAATAATCAACAGGAGCCTTTATCGAGTTACATGTACTCAAACGTCGTCGAAAGATCAAATTTACATTATTTACTATATTACAATTACTATCGTACCTCCTCTACAGCATGCAAATGAATAACAGGACCGTCGGGTGATTCAGTTTTTGTGCATTTCCTAAGTTCTGAATCCATATTGGCTAAAGCTGCACTCAATTTTGATTCCAAATCTTCTCGAAGTTTTAAATGATGCGCCTTATCTCTCAATAAAATACACGTTTCTTCATAAAGTTGTCGAGCAGCTGATACCTAAAATTGAAATTACTCATGAAAATATTCGATCGCAATTTAGTTTGCTTTTATTTATTTACATACCAGATCAGTTAATTGCATTCGCAGTTCTAATCCTTCTAATATTTTGCCGTTAGGATGCAGATTTTCTAAACAAGTACCACAACGAGTCGCTATTGAATATAAATCTGCTTCAAGAGATGGATGGCTAATGATAAGTAATTTAACCTGGAATTGCAAAAAATTACATTTTTATTTAAAGTTTAAAATAAAAAATTATACTATCTATTAATATTTACCCATTTTACAAGTGTGCTCACTACTTCTATGAAGTTCAATAATAAAGTCATCTCTTTATCCGACATAAGAACAGATGAGAAAGATCTATCATCATCTTGAGATGTAGTTGAGGATGGTCCGTGGTCTCTAGAGCGATCTCCTGCAGGTGAAACTGAATTTCTCCGTTGTTTTTCTTCCCAAGTGCGTAACGAAGTCTCAAGAGCTCTGTTCCGACAAAGCATTTGCATACGATTTTTGTGTATTATCCGAATTATACCAGGAGGTTGTATCCAGGCTTCACCATCCACTTGAATCGGAACCCCTTCGTCACCTGATAAACACAAAAATATAAATATAATTAGGAATAAATATTTTCAGATACTAAGATGCTTAAATTTGTTGAAAGACGTTATTACTTATCATCTTGAATTAAAACTTTTTTCTGTATCTAAAATATTGATTTATTATTCACCTAAAATTGAAATTTGTACTGTTTGACATTGTGCGATGCGATGATGTTGAAGATTAATGAGTCTAGAAGCGGCCATCTGTACTGATCCAAAAACTGCCACTACTTCCAAAATTTTATCGTCAAAACTCGGCGCAAGAAAACAATCGTCTTCCTTCTTACCACCCCAGAAATTTGTACCACCCATAAAACTAGCGAAGAAAAAAGTTGAACGCATCAAAATAAGATAGATTACGATAAAATGTGATAAATTTTATTTGATATTTACCTAGAAATATTTAAAATAACAATTCCTTGTAAGCTAGGTAAAGGTATTCTTTGACCATCGCATTCCAATTGGACCCGCTGTTCTAAATTCTTGTAAGTTTTCTGCAGCCATTCTTTGCTGCCCAGTACTCCGTACCACATATAATTTTTTGCTCGAGACCTGCATTTTTCAGGATGTTCTTCACGTTTATGATGAAAATCCAGTGATATTTTAGCATCGATACCTAAAAAAATATTTCCAACATAGAATCGAAACACACAATATGCAAAATAAATATTTTACCGATTCCGAAGTAGTTGTTCATCACACATCTTTCATAAAATCCTTCAAGCAAAGTCTCATCAGGATCCATGAGCGGACTAACCGCTGCACAAAGTGCATCTGCGTTAGCTAGAAGACATTTTGATATGAAACCGCTACCACTGCTAACATCTATAGACAACAAATAATAAAATTAAGAATTTTAAAAATTCTAATTTTATTCTATAAAAAATTGTACATACGAGGCCATGTAGGTAACTGAACTAATGGATTTATAATAGGAAGACGTCTATTTGGTTCATCTTTGTCATCTTTATGACATTGTGGTATTCCAAGACCTAGCCCTAGAGATGACCCAGCATATAAACTCGTTACTGAAGCTGCCAACACTGCTGCTTCATTGCCCTAAAAGTCAATTGTTAATTTTTATTATTATATAACATTAAAAAAATATTTTAACGTACCTTGAATAAACTTCCGCTTGATATTCTTCTAGTGGCCGCAGGTGAACAACCCAAAAATTTCATGTGCTCGGCATCTGGTCTTAGCAAATTAGGGTTATAATCCGAATTACTTCTTTGACGTTGTGTATCATTTCTAACACCTAAACTCTCCATTCTGCTCTCCGCACATCCTTCAAAACCTATTGATTTTCTCGCTCTAGCGATTCGCATATCTGATTTTATTATTGGTGAAGGAGGTTCAACTACGACACTAGGATAAGTTTGCTTTGCCGATTTGGATCCTTGAATTCTTTGCTTTAATGACGCTATTTCTTCTAATTCCTCATTTAAAATATCCTTTTCATCCATTACTTTAACTATTTTAGTATTATCACAAGAAGGACGTTTAAAAGATCTTCTTGCAATATCGTTTCCTTCTTCAAATTGTGCCAAACTACAGTATTTGATTTTCTGTTCATCACTTCGGTTATCAATTCCAGAAGCTTGTACTTTTCCATTCGCCCTGCAATCTTTTCGGAAGACTGTCGAATCTTCCGTCATCGTTTGGTCAGCAGTAATCGCAGCTACTAAATCTTGTCCTAACACCGAGCTTATATCATCCACTATAGATTCACCATGCAGAGCTTCAGAATTTTGACAAGTCGTATCTGATGTTTCTGGACTATCGATATGCCCTATGTGGCCATTGGCATCTTCTCCGTCCGAATTTTGAGGAGCTGTATAAGCTTTATCTAAAATATCGGATCCCACACTGCATTCTTCATTGCTCATAGCAGATAATACATCGCTGGCTGTAGAATCTCTCCTGTTAATCAAATCAGTATCGATTATCATCATGGCTTCTGATTCCAGAACATTGCTCTCATAATTACTAGCATCATCTACGGTAATTCGGGGAGGTTCTAGTTTGCGTTTATTTGAGGTACAAACTGTAGCTATAGAATCATCTTTTTCCTGAGAGGGCATACTTGAGGGAGTATTGGAATTAAATGACATTTCATCGTAAGGCAAATCGCCTGTCATAGTCGTGGATTCACTTTCATTGGTAGTAGTTTGTTCTGTGCGGTGCGTTGCTGAGCATAACGGAAATAATTTTACGAGTTCTGCGGCTGCTTCTTCCATTTCTTGAATGCTAAAGAAAAGATAAATAAAACTATTAGTTAATTATACTAATAGTATTTTTATGTCCTACCGCTACCACTGCAAAGCTACTTTGATGGCTACGTAATATAATATTTCCTCTAATTCCTACCTTTGTTGGTATGACGACCGTCTACTGTCCGCAAATTCCTGTGGCACAGGTAATGTGGCTACGAGGTGATCGAATCCGGTCGATATATTCGAATCCCGGCGCTGATCCGGCAGCGGGGATATGGAAGTCAAACGTTCTCCGGGCGCAGGTACTACATCGGCCGACAGGAGGTTGGAGGCGAGGGTTGTCGGCGTTATTGAACCCTGTCTATTAGCCCGAGGGTAAGGCGTCGGGCTGCCGCATCTACTGGTCGAGGTCGCGCGGTCGTTCGGTGTCTGTCTGTTGTTTTAGTAGTCTACGAGGAAAAATAATAATAATAAGATTAGAGTGATTTTTAATTTAATATATGAACAAGGCCACCAAGTTTTATTATCTACATATATATAAAAATAAGTCGGGTTTTCCTTCCTGACGATATAACTCCAGAACGCACGAACCGATTTCGACAATTTTGCATTCGTTGGAATGGTCTCGGGCTCCGCAAGGTTTATAGCTAAATTAATGGTAAATGGCATCGTGCCTTAATGCAAACTGCTGAAACTTCAAGCACCGTAATTAAATATTCGAGTAATGACATTAGTGAAAATGATCAGAATTATGCTTGGTTAAGCCAACGAGCAATTCTTGCCGCAAACAATAATGATGAACACGCACTGAATATCACCATTCAAACAAAAATTGCTGGCGATTTGGTGACATACCAATGGTTCCGACTGGTCTTCCGTTTGACTTCAAACGATTGCAATTTCCAGTTCGCCTTGCGTTCGCAATGACAATTAACAAGTCGCAAAGCCATAGCTTAGTTTTTGCGGGATAAATTTCAAATAGATTATTTAGAAAATCATTGTTTTTCACATGGGCAGTTATACGTTGCCTATTCACGAGTTGGAAAACCATCCGCTGTGTTTGTGTTAACGTCAGACCAAAAAACAAAAAATGTGGTTTACCAAAGAGCACTTCAATGAAACGGATAATTTGCGATTTAACTTTAATTTACTTATAGAAGTTTAGCTAAAAAACACTTCATTTTTGTAATTGAAATAAATTCATTACTGTTGTGTAATAAAATCAAATTTTTCCTTTTCAAATATAAAGCAAACAAAAAGTTTCTTCATCTTTCTCACGAAACCATCTGTTGGCGAAACGGAGTTCGTCGGGTTTGCTAGTTTTATACAAGTATCTGAAATATTTGTTGTACCAATATGTATACAAATTGCAGTTGTATACATATCCACGATTTCAAAATTTTATTATTATCTGTATCTATTTTATTTCATTTACCTTTGTTGAATTTTGCTGAGTCGATCTACTTCTATATGTTTCAATTTCCGTGTGTTGCATAACATTTCTCATTGCTCGTTTTAGACTATCTGCACGGCAATGTAGTGCTTCGCGTTCTATAAAACTATCGGAACGAGCTCGTCTCTCTGTTAGATTAAGGTGTTCTTTTTCTTTTTTATCCATGGCGCCTTTTTCAACATCTCCGGAACCGCCTCTTGTGGTATTTGAAAGACTCACAGAACCAACCTGGAAAAAATATTAAGTATCATTAAAGAAAATCAATGAGATAAACATTGTATTTTTCTATCAAAAGAAAATTCAAACTAGTGGTGCATTGCATCGGGCCTTAAGGCAAATTACTGTAACTTACCGTGCGGTAATAAAATATTCGAGAAATTTTATAGACAAAATGTAAGAGCTTATAAATTGGACGACGACTCTAAATTTCGGGATTAGATAGCTCCCTCTAACATTCGGTGTTGTTACCTAAGGTACGGTTGACATTGAACATGAAGATTAAAATAATCGCGAAGAGATTTAAGTAAGAGCTGAACTAGTGGTGCATGGCATTGTGCCTTCAGGCAAATTGGTGGAACATCCCGTAGCAAAAATTATTTATTATTATATATTAATATTTTTTTTAAATGGAAAGTTAACAAGATTTTTCAATGAATCATGTCAATGTCTTTAAAAAGCCAGTTCTGCCAATAATACTGCAAATTAATCTCGAATTACCTCTTCATTATTTAAAGTCTCGATCAGCATATCCAGTTTCGTTTTAAGTAAATCAGCCTTAACTTCAAGCTGCTCCTTCTCCGTAGCATCTTCTTCCGCAGCATTTATTTCCCTGACACGCGTCAACATTTCCTGGACAGTTCTTTGGAGCAATTCGGCCGAAGCATGAATTGCTGCACTATCATCAGCCTGCAGAATGGTTTGCAAGTGCCACAAGGCGCAAGCCTCGCACTGCTCCAGAGCTGGTGACAAAGGCGTGTCTGCTGTTGTGTCGCAACTCGAAGAAGGTACTGTGTCACCATTTGGTATTTTGGGAAAAGCTATGTCACGTTCGAATGTCATGATGCTCCACCTGAAAAGGAACAATTAAAAATAACAAATAAAATAAGAAATATGATTGAAAAAAGACAATTGAATACCAACCTGTCCAACATTTTTGTCCCAGCTTTTTCATAACGTTCTAATAATTGAGGTAGATGTGCGTCGTCATCACATGAGGCGCCCCATCCCAGAACACGAGCAAGATCGTTGCCGGTGCCCAGAGGCAGAACTGCTACTTGACATTGTTTCTGGAAAATAAATTAAATTAAAATTAAAAGAAAAAGTACTTGTTCAAAGAAACAAATTATTATTTGTATCAGAATTATTCTGGATATAATGATATTTGAGATATATTACACGCGAATAATCTGCATTGTAATTATCCAGCCATAA
Source organism: Ctenocephalides felis (assembly GCF_003426905.1). Taxonomy (NCBI): domain Eukaryota; kingdom Metazoa; phylum Arthropoda; class Insecta; order Siphonaptera; family Pulicidae; genus Ctenocephalides; species Ctenocephalides felis. The sequence continues at coordinate 2,745,000 of NW_020537646.1, forward strand.
TTAGTCACACTATGTTTATTATATACATCAGTTATTTCAATTTCTTTATTATATAACGGTTCTTTGTTTGCCTCATACTATATTCAGATTTTTCATTATATTTTTATTTTTATACAAACACAAAAGAAGTGTCAACATTCTGTTCATTATTTAATATGACTGTCAACAGATAGGAGTATGTTTCTATTTTCACGATTTGGTTTATTTCGTCCCCAAATGTCACATTTTTAATTAAAAATCCGTTCACTTCTAAATGCGGAGTTATTAATTTTCATCCATGTGTCACAGGTAAACAAGCAATAATTAAAATCCAGTCCATGATTAATATATTTCTGCCTATCATTTCATAAAATGTCAAAGGCTTCAATCTATATCTTTTTATTTTTTTGTAAACGCAATGATAAAACTTAATTAAATAACAGCATGAGAATTCAATAAAGTTAAATGAAATTGTTTTATATACCAATATCACAACAATTTATATCGAAACGTTTGAGTATGCAATTTGCCTTTGATGAATTATCACACATGGCGTATTAATAGAATATTATTAATGCAGAATTCAATATGCAATAATCGTTTTAATATCTTGAACTAAATTCCATTAAAACTATATAATATGAAAGTTATTTACGGCTAAAATTGCTTAAATTTTTCTAATTTTTTAGAAATTTGATAAATGGAGTCTAAAAGCGGAACAGAAAGAGTTGCGATATTAATACATTGATGGATGATTTCAAATGGCTATTCAATATTCGTGGCTATTTATTTATGATAAGTGGTTTCAGTAATATAAAGTATTATATATATATATATATATATATATATATATATATATATTAGATGTAGTTCAATATTTCAGATGATTCATTAATACTAGTTTAGAACTTTTGATTGTTGATTGTTTTTGATTCAAATTTTAGTAGAAATGGAGGAGTTTAGATATACCTTTCATATATACTATTGGTCCTATACAATGTTTCTTATACATTTTGCATAATCCAAAAGACAAACGAAACGGCAATTTTTTCTTCCAAGATTATTACACCCGTATGTAATAAACCTCTTAAAATTCGTGTAGCATGTTTCTCATTCACATTTACGATTCTTGTAAAAAAGTTTCCACTTCCATTCAAGATGAGATATAGACAAACAAACATCGAAATATGACCATAAAACGGCAAGTCTTTTATAATAAATTATGCAGAGCTTATTTTCACGTTCTACGCACAAGATATTTGAATAAAACATCACATTGCGTCGGAGTACGAATTCAGTTTTTTAGAATACGTTTTATTTTTATATTTACATGAAGCCATATGAAAAAATTGAGCACATATGTGGAATGAAATATACGGACGACGGGTAACAAAATACTGATCATTATTTAAGCAAAAGGTTATTTTACGAATTCCAGAGTTGTGACAGCCTATTAGGGTAATGTATCGTATACATCACGTCATTACGTCTTATTTTGAGAAATGCGATACGTTTATCTGGAAAATTGGAGCACAATTTAATAAGAAGAAATTTTTTTCAGGCAGTAAGATTCGATTCCATCTAATAACTTTTAAGCACAAAAGATTTATTTTTCGTGATGTTATTCATAAAAACTTTCATTAAAATTTCGAATGGTACTTTTTGTATAAATAAAAAGTACCATACCTGATACCTGAACAATAGACAAACCTGAAAAAAATCCAGGTTTGCCTATCCATTGTGAAACAATCTTAAAAGAAATTAGAATGATGAAGAAAATTCATTATAATTTTCTAGATCAATTTCAGGTAACTAAATAAGAAGATTTCAATCATAGCTGCAGAAGAAAATTTTATAAATTTGGAAAATAGGAGCACAAATTAATAAGATTAAATTTTTATTTAGGCAGTAAGATTTGATTTCATCTAACAACGTTGAAGCACAAAAGTTTTATTCCTTGTAATGTTTTTCTTAAAAACTATTATTAAATTATAATATTTTTCACTTTTTATTATTATGTAGTTATTCTCTTAAAAGACCATTTTCTCTCGATATCATATTTAAGAACCATAATCGCAAGTGAAAATCTGATATCATTGCTGCTTGATATCACACAAAGTATATTAATAGACTGTTATAATATATTTAATATATTATAATATATTAAATTTATAAATTATAATATATTAATTAAATTGCAACTATAGATTTTTTTTTACTAAAATCGAAACCCGGCTGATTCAGTTCTGCTTCTAAAAAAATCTACTTGCTCCTGCATTGAAAAAAAGTCTACAGTACAAAAAATTTAATATTATACAATAATAAAAATGTATAATAAAGCAATATGAGTTATGTTTTCTGAAGGGAACAGTATATTAATATTTCTAATGAGAGGATTCGCAATATTCGCCCTGGTGAATAATAAAGAAAGTCGAATAAAAGCCCGTTGCAAAAATTTAATCAGCATTTAAGCGAATTCTTAATTATTAGAGTTGGAGACTCTAATTAATGAGCAGCATTACGAAGGTATTATATTTTAATTTTTCTCTTTATTATTTTTTATACGGAATAAAAATTGAAAATATTTTCATTAAAACATTAATTAACACCAAAATAAACTCAAATGTAGGTCAAAGGAGGAATTAACATAAATATATTGTAGCACATTGAACAAAATTATGTAAACGATATAAATTACAATAAGGTACAAAACAAAAAATCTTGTAATGGAAGTTATTTATTACAGATTGACTATTAATCTAAATCAAAGAGAGAGAAAAGTTTCTACATTGTACATCTTGTAGCAATTAGATATTATATGAAAACAATTATTTATCTCTTGTTGTTTGATCACAATATATGTGAAAACAACATGTGCTATTATTAATTGAGCACATAAGATTAAGTGGAAAGAAATAGGTAGTGGGTGAAATTAATCATTATGAAAGAAATAACTCAATTCAGAGTTGGACTAGTAAATTAATTCATAACAAATTATATAGATTTTTTTTCTACTTACCAGAAGATCTAATCGATCGATCTCCGAAAGCACCCATCCTACTGATCCATCACCGCTGCAGATCAGTATCCGAAAATGGTCAAAGTTTCTAAATAAATTTAAACCTACACCAGGACCTGAACCGATCAGGTCGAATACTTGTGCAGGATTCAGAAGTTGCTTAAAACGCCTCAAGAACTTCACACCTTGGTTATCACCTGAGGAAAAATAAAATATACAGGAGATAAAGTACAATTACAATACAATTTTTTTGAGAATGAGAAAATTACTTTTTTACAATCATTTTTAATTTCAAACTGATTTTCATATTTAATTTCATATAAAGTAATTTCTCATTTAAAATCATAAAGCTCACGCCAGTCAGAAACATATGCTAGGAGCAACTTCTGCTCGTACTTTAGTAAACTTTTTTAATTATAATATTTTTTATTAGTAATACGTTTTTGAAATATTATATTCAATAGAGTATTTCGTGTATTAAAATAAAATTCACAAAAATCTGTATGAACATCTCGTAAACGATATGATGTCTTTTAATGGTCAAAAGACGAAGTATCTATTACAAATTTAATAAAAAAAATATCTGTGGCGATTTAAACGTTTCTATAGAAAAAAGAATTTGTTTTTACAATAATGATGTAATATCATACGTATTATTTACGTAGAAACAGTAACTTTCAGTGTAATGTTATATAGTATACTCTATAAAATAATTACTTCAGCATCTCGGATACGGTTTGCGTTGATTAAACAAGCTTTATTATAAGTAAATGCTTAGAGTCATATTATATAATTTCCTAGAACAATTTTATATAATATTCAGATACTTTCATATAATTATTTTGCTTCGTAATATAATAACTAAAAGTTATTTTAAAACAACGCAACATAAAGGCGTAGGGGAGACTGGGTACGGTAGTGTCACTTTTTTATTTGATCAGCCATAATTTTGTTTATTTACCAGCTAGCTAGGAGAAAATTGAATTAAGTGGTAATTTAAACATTTGTCTACGTGGAAATATTGAAATACCGTCGCTTAATATGATGTATTTTAGTCATAAAATCAAACCATACAAAAAACGTGACACAAGTTGGGGTTAGTGACAAGATTAAAAATAGGTATAAAGACCAAAATGGTTTATAATGTCTTTCATTGTCATAATAAACCATTAATTTTACCTTTTTTTTCTTCACCGGAAAAAGACAAAAGGTACATTTCACAACCGTACCCCAAAATTTGTGAGAACCGTTGCCAATGCTCATTTTTGAAAGCAAATCATAATTGTGCATAGGCCAATAATTACTAATATTTAAATAAATTTAATAAAATCAATCTGTGATATAATATACTAATATAAAATTATTGTAATTAAACCAGTTATTTTAAGGGGCACAACTAGTGTAAAATTTTGAAAAAATCGATTTTTGTTTTTTTTTCGTATTTCGGTAGATTATACCTTTAAAACTAACATATTAAAATTTCAAATCAATATCTCAAATAGTTTTTGAGTTACAGCCATTTAAAAAGTATACATATAGTATATAGTACAACGATCATTTAATCTTTAAACGCGTTTTTCTCGAAACAGTATTTTCCGAATTTGCTGCAGTGATTACTCAAAAACGAATGATCCGATCACTATCAAATTTTTTTTACATGTTCTGTATATAGTTCTCCGTAAAATAAACTATCGATTTTTTGATCAGATCAAAAATCGAAATTCGGCAGTCGAAAAACGACGAAAATTTTGGGTAAAATTACACGTTTTTTTTAAAACGCCGCCATTTTGTCAATCTTTGATTTATTTTTTTTGTCGTAGTTCATTTTACAGACAATATTATCTAGTTTAACAAGAATTTTTTTTTATTTCATCCACGTAGAAGGCCGGAATCACTGCAGCAGTTAAGGGCCTTTTTTTGTCGCGCCGTTGAAGATCGACGATAACTTAAAAAGTATTTAATTTTTTTTATTCAAAAATTTTACTATGTATTCTGAAAACATGTATAAATATATTTCTAAAATTTTGAAATGATTGATAAAGTAGTTTTTTTAATATAAATTCCCAAAAATCACCTTTTTTTTAGGCGGTTACACTAGTTGTGCCCCTTAAATAATAAAAATATAATTGAAGATTTGCAAAAAACTGCAAGAGCTTAGTGAGATCATAGAAAGCTTTGATAAACGTGTAACGATTAAAAAACGTAGATATGTAAATTCAAAAAATAAATATTAGTATTTGTGGATCACAATATCCATCAACAAACAAACACCATCAAGTATTGCTTTGTATAAGCAAAAGAATCGAATAAATATTAGTATCAAACAAAGTCCTTTATCTCACCCGACTTGGAATTGACGAAAACCAATAGGGGCGAGCAACCCTGCGGTCTGGTCGCCTCCCATGTCTCCTCGGAGCCCACAGAATGCAGAGCGGTGGGCGGCACGACGCTCACTTTACTCGGGCCGAGGGGGCACTTTACTTTGTGAGCGGGTCTGCAAGCCGTATGAACTGTCGCACGACACCAGAGGCATCGCCAATCCTGTAATCTAAAATAGAAGGCGATATAAATGGGATAAATGATGTGCCACAACATACAACATATTCTATGAAGTTTAATAATATTCATTAAGTATAAACTCCTAATTGTTTTCGCATTTCAACTACAAAATTATGCATATAAAAGCTTTTACTATATTTTATTAAATTTCATAAACTTTTTACTGATGTATATAGAACAAAGTGACTGGAACAAAAATTTCAAGATAAACTTAAAAATATAAAAAAATGTCCAAAATTCACATATAAGGGTTATTCTTTTACAAACCTAACACCAATTAACCTTGACATTTTAGAATTGTCTGAAAATTTGTTTACAGATACTATTCATAAAATCATTTGACACGTATTAAAAAAAAATTAAAGAAAATATTCCGATTGAAATTTGGATAATTTGCTCAATTTTGATGGACTTCCTCTGCATTAATCTTAATATCTCCAGTTGTGGTGAACAGATCAGTGTGATTTTTTTATTATACTCATTTTGAATTCAACTTTCAGTTATTGAAGAAAAAAATTGTTTTTGCAATTTTTTAACAATAAAAGCAGTCTATTGTTAACATAGGATTTACATACCCTTTTCCCAACTCGAATCGATTGAAATAAACAACATAATTTTTCTTTTACTCTCTACTACAAAATCTGTAATCTATAGGTACGACCCATAACTACTAATAAATATAATATATTACAGGAAAATGTTGCAAAAGGTTTAATTCAAAATTTTATTATGTAAGTGTATATAACAGATTTTATAAGATTTCAGTAAATTTGTAGTTCAAAAATAAAATATCTATCTATGTTTCTAAAAAAATTTGTCTTAAATCCTAAATTAAAAATAACTTCCAAAGTCGGAAGGAATAAATTATCAATGGTGTAATTTTGCACGTATTTTTAATTTACTATAAGTATATTAATTTTTTATATATTTTATATTTCCCCCTTGTTTCATGTTAATTTATAGATATATCATTTGCAAGCTTTCATGTATTTCATGTTCCATTAACACTAGTTTAATTAGTGTTATTAGATATATCATGTTTAATTATACTATTTTTTTAAGGAAAATAGTCATGAATGTAAAATTATACATTTTACATAGAAAATTAAGCATTATTTACATAAAAATTTTAATAAGTGTTATTAGAGATATCATGTTTAATTATACTATTTCTTTAAGGAAAATGTCATGAATGTAAAATTATACATTTTACATAGAAATTTAAGCGTTATTTACATAAAAATTCAATTTTTTACGAAAACTATTATCCTCTAGGTTTCAATTAAAATAATAAATAATTAAGTATAGGGTAGAATGGGGCTTAAAGGTCCGCGAGTAGAAAGGTCAACCACCGATATATCGTGAACAAGTAACGTTGAAAATTTTGTAACAACAATATTTGAAAGTAGAGAGAAAAAATGATGTATTTTTTCAGCCATCACCTTGATTTTTACGAAGTTGCCATCGGGAAATAAACGGCATTGTTTGAAAATCCATTACGCAAGTATTTTTTTTGACTGTATGTTTTAACCCAGCCTATGAGGTAAAAAGGGCCAGGTGACAAATTTTTGAATACCCAAAAAAAACATATTTCTACGATGATTAATTAGCTGAAAGTTTTACTGAACATAGTTAGATAGTTGTTGTTTAATATCACGGACTTAGTTTTCATAATATAATTGCTTAAATTCAAACTGTACCTTTGTGCCCCGTCCTATCCTATACATAAATTGAATTTTTAATAAACAAAAATATATAAAAAAATTTTTGTTTTCATATTAAATATTTTGCCCTATAAGTGACATAAACTATTCCTAAACTTCTTTCCAGTTTTATTCCCCAAAACTTCGTTATTGGATGAATGTCTTTCGTGATAAATGATACAGATTAGACCGACATCATTTAAATCCTTAACTACTTATTCCCGGAAGACTGATACTTGTTTCTTATCCGATTGGATCTTCCTGGGAAATAACCCAAAACTTTTCTGATACTTGCGATTTTGTTGCGAGTATCAGTTTCACCACAAAACTTCGTAGGAAAACTAGAGTTTTTACATCGAAGTAATAGTAAGATACTTCGTATCAACACCAAAAACTTGTAAAAGACGTATAAAACAGTAAAAATATAAAATAATATAAATACTTATATATTATATATAATAATAAAATTTCAATATCGTTATCGTCTTTGAAAATATTAGAAGAGTGCTCATAAATTCTTTATGAAATATTTCCTTTACACCCATTTCTCAGTTATTTCATTTATAGCAGTATAGTTTAATACTTTCCACGTGATATTCAGAGTTCAGAGAAATAGCTAATATTTTGTTTCAAAAGTACGAAAATAGACCAGTAATATGAAGTTCCTTCTATATTGTTATGATCACGTGCATTTCCTATTCTTGCCTTGATTGCAATTGCAATGTCCCCGGGGACAGAAAAATGCTTCACATTAATTAATTTTTATAATTTTGTCGTATTTCACTTTTAGAAATAGACAGATATTGATTGGAAATCAGTTACACGTAATTCTTGAAACGTATAATTCAATAGTTTGTTAAAATTAATTATTTAAAAAAATATGACCTATACCTGTCTAGTCTATTATTAATATTTATAGTTTTGCATTATTTTAGTTTTAAAAATAATAAATATTCAAAAGACACCTAAGGTTATTTATAAATAAATCAAAAAATATTTTACGAAATGTTTATTAAATTATGATTTACGTCAAATAACAAAGTTAGAAATCAAACTAAATTAACAAATGCTCCCCATGCCCCTTTCACTTGTATTTTAAAATGAAAAGATTTATACTCGCTTAAATAATACGTGTTAAATAGAGTGTCCGGTTCTTGGTGCGGTCCGGCGTTACGGGACTTTCCCTTACAAATTATTTTTCTGTCTCAAAAGAAGATCTAAAAAACTTTTCGTTGTCTGTAGCAACTGATATTTTTCTTGTCAAAATAATTGAAATATAATAATAATAATAATAATAAATTTTTTGACGGTTTTTACTACCAATTTATATGAAGAACACAACGCCATGTTACGGTCCATTATATTGAAGAATTGGCTTCTTACTCTTCTTTTCCTAATACAAAAAAGTGATTTATCAATACACTTTTTCACTAAAACTATCCTTTATACCATCTCACATTCCAATATTTGGATAGTCTCCTGGTGTGACGTACCATCTCCCCAGTACAGCGACCTTTGCAAGGTTCAACATCTTTTAACATGACGTACAGACAAAACTGGATACGACACATAACGTAATCATTTTATACGTGTATAATGTGATATTTTTATTAGCCGAAGAGAATATAAAAGATAAAATCGAATGACAATGTGTCGCCCACAATCCAATTCCACTGTCATATTCAACTGTGCATTGGACAACCAACAAATAGAATAAGTCACCAACGTCACAGAAAATATACATTTTCATATGACGAACGTAATATCTTGTCACGTTGGATTACATTTGAAATTGATATATTACAAAAATACAGATGTAAATATTTATTTTTATATAAATGTCATGCAAAGACATAGTAGGCACATGTACAACATACTATATCTTTCCTATTTCTCTAGGAACAATTGGAAATTGAATCTAGAAAAATTGGACAGAATCAGTTTAGAGATTTGCAAAAATTCAAGTTGTGATTTAAAAATGCCTTATAATTTAGCTATCGTAATTAACACTTTAATACAGTGGTTTTCTACCCTTTTCGCACCACGCCTCCTGCTTTAATAAAAAAAATGTTGCAACCCCCTTAATTTTCTCAACACTTTTATTTTATCACAAATTAATATGCAATATTATGTAAAAATATGAATAAAAAATAAATATTATTCTATATTATTGAAAAAATTTTAATTTATTTTTGAAAATCCTGTCCCCCCCCGTGACAGCCAGGCGCTCATCTGAGGGTGCGCGCCCCACAGGTTGGAAACCGCGGCTTTAATATAATATTTGCTTAATTAATATTGATCATTTCTATTAATTATTACCTTAATACTGATCCGCAAGTTTTATCACAGACTGCACATTTGGCCGAAACCGGAAGATTTCCTTCCATCCATTGATGGGGCATCGTAATGTTCTGTAAAAAAACAAAACAAATATTTAGAACTATTAATTAATAATATATTAACATAATTTTATAATATATAAACATAAATGTAGAATCTATATATTTTTTAAACTCCCTACAAAAATATAGAGTTACGTGACGAGAAAAGCTCAGCCAGTAGCATGCCCGGCTCACACGCCAAGGACACTTGGTTCGAATCCTGGCACTGACATAGAATTGTCATTTGATTTTTTGAGTTGAAATTAAGTAGAAGTAAAATTGTTGATTTAGAATAAACTATAATTAAAAGTTAGAAGAAGAAGCAAGGATTCAAAAAGAAGTCAGTTGCATAGAAAATTGGATAGTATAGGATACTATTATATATATATTATATGTTTATATTATAAAAATATTATATAATATAATAAACATAGTATAAAATGTAAAAAATGTTGTAGGTACGAGTAAATGCTCTTTGTAAGCAAGGCTAATAAAAATAAAAATCAAAGGAAGCTTAAATTTGCAACTAACAGTTCATCAAAAGTTTATTTAAACAAGAATTGATTGTTTGTGAATTTAATATTATTTGCATGAATAAATATTGCATGTTATCTAAAAAACTGTTATATCCAACTACTTATTAATTAATAATAGAATTGTTCTGTGTATTTAGTCTTCCAATACGAACGCCAACAATTTCATCTAGGTCAAAGCAATTAGTCAAACATTCAACTGTGAATACAAACATTACTAATGAATAGAGTCTTCAGCATTTATATCTTGATTAATATCGAAATTATCAACGAAATACAATCATCAATTCAATAATTGAAGAAAAACTATATTACAAAATCTACTTTTCATTTTTTATGGCAGGAATGAAACATATTTAAAAAAATTTATCACTTTTCTTAGATATTGATTATTACCGTATATAATATATACTAATACATACAATATATATTTAATATTTGTAGTTCACATTGAGTATAAATAAATAATGAATATATTCATATTTTATTAACTTGTAATGTTAGTTGAACTATATTAAAATAATTGCTGTACAGATATTACTTACAATGTCATTAGTATTTTATCAATTCACCAGATTTAGATTTTAATATTAAATTACTTCAATATGGATAAAGTTGCAAAATAGATTTCCAGAACAGCACTAAATCTGTTATTGATAACAAAACTAATTAAAACTGCGAACTAGTTATTGCTCATTCCATTAGTAAGTTTGTTTCATGACAACTTGCATTAAAATCCTGCAAGTTTAATCATAACGCTCAAGTTAGTCTGTAATTGCAAATTACATTTTGATATCTTTTTGGGAGAATAATTTCAAAGTCTCGTTAATTTTGTATGCTATAAATGTTGTAGCAAAAGTTTTTGAAGAAAGTTCTAATGGAAGGTGCACTTTCGAATTCAGAATAAATCATAAAGGATTCTGAGGCCAATGGGCCAAGGGTAATAATAAATTTTATACAAGCATAAACATATATGTATATATATATATATATATATATATATATATATATGTGTGTGTGTGTGTGTGTACATGCACGTTGATAAAAATTAGAAAAAAGCATCGTGTTCAGAAATAAATTTGTTTTGATATTAATTATAATTTCATTGAGTTTAATGCTAAACTACTACTTGACATTTATTTTTTTCTTACTATTTTATGTTTGTGTGTTTTACTTTTATCAGGTTTATCATTTTGCTTATAGAGTTCATTAAATTACTTTATTGAAAAGAAATCGAACATGGTCACGCAAAGTTCATAAGACAAATTAAATAATATACAAATTAAAATATTGTAATCTTGGTGATTAATTTCTAAAATAATATCAATGATCATAAGATTTATATGAAGTAGATGGTCGGGTAAATCTAAATTGATTATTTGAATGAATAAATAAATAAGAGAAAATATTAACAAAATTTTATGAATTGACAAAAAATGAAAAAATTTTTGGAAATACCAAAAGTAAATTTATAAAATCAAAATTAGGAACGAGGGCAGTAGGACTTATGATCTATTAAACCTAGGGCTAAAAATTACGCTTTAAGAAAATTTGTTTGAATGTTTCGATATCGTAAATTCATACAATCTCTAATAATCCATAATAAATTCTGAATATTATATATTGGATTTTCCGAGAAAACATGAAACGACTAGGAAAAAAATTGCGACAGTTATTATTGAGAAAAAAAGGAAAAGTGGATAAAAGGTAAAACTAGCGTTATATACAGGGTGTTCCAAAACTTACACGTTATATAGTGTTGGATTTAACTGTCCTGAAAAAAATAGATAAAACAATCATATCACGTTGTTTGGAAATTAAAGCTTTTGAGTGTAACCAAGAGGTTTGATAAAATTAGAAAAAAAATTCGGTTATTGTGATTAACTTTGTTCATTTAAACTTTGGAACTGAAATTTCTTAATAATAAAATCGTACTTTTGTGCGTAGTTATAGAATTCATTAAAACTCTCTTTCGATAATTCAGGTTGTTGGGTTATAATTTAACCCTTGTAGCTGTGGACTGTATTAAACACTGATTTGTTTGTATATTATGTATCTTGTTGCAGTTCTAATTACAATCACTGATTTGTTACTAAGTTATAATGAAATAAGATATATTTATTTTTATTGGTTATTTACATGTTGTTAAGCGGACTTTACATTTAGAAGTGAACAACTAGTTTTATTAAAACACTTCGCTACCCCCTCTACCAGGGGTAGCAACCATTCCGTGTAAAGCTTAATGCCCTGAAGTTTGTCACCTTCATGGCCAATATAATAAAACGAAAAGACGTCCGAACAAAAATAATCGAATATTTCACCATTTTACAAGACGTATTAAATGTGCTAGCTTTTAATGAAACTTGCCAACATACTTTAGTACATTTTTCTTAAAGAAAGGACTTTCAAAGTCAAACATTTAAATTCATAGTTCAACTAGAAGTCTTCTTTCTTCAGAATTTGGAGCAATTACTTTTTACTGTGATCCTAGAAATGTTATTTACGGTTACGGTTCTAAAATTCCAATAATCAAAATTAAAAAAATAACCGAAAAATGGTCAAAATTTCACCAAAGCCCTGGGTTGCACTAAAAAGCTCATAATATCCAAACAACGTAAGATAAATAATTTTTCACGCTACATTTTTTCAGAACAGTTATGGTCTAACGCCGCGGTTTCCAAACTATGGGGCGCGCTGTCTTTCTGTTGCAGAATACGATTATACATCCAAAATACTATTTTCGAAAATAAACCAAAATTTTTGAAATAATATAAAAAAATAAAGGAGAAATTAGTGTCTTTATACACGTTTTTACATAATATTGCATATTATGTAGTTAATATTTGTAGTCTAATATTGCAGTTGATTATTTAAGAACTAAAATTGTTGAAAAAACTAAAGGGTGCGCAACAATTTTTCTGGGACACCCTGTATACACAAATATTTTACAATTCCTATTTCAAACCGAATTGAAACATCAAGAAAATAAACAGTTAGTAAATAAGATATCCCGGCACCACATATCCTTGTTCCAAAGGAACCTTATAAATAAACAAACAAAACACTAAGTCACAACACACCCAAGTATGCTCTACACGACCCTAAATAACGTACACGGATACATTATTTAGTAACATGTACAGCCAAAACACAACCATAAATATCGCCTCACCCCACCCTGTATAAACAAATATTTTACAATTCAAGTTCCAAACCGAATTCAAACATCAAGAAAACAATGCTAACAAATAAGATATCCTGGGCCCACATATCCTTGTTCCACAGGAACCTTATAAATAAACAAACAAAACACTAAGTCACAACACACCCAAGTATGCTCTACACGACCCTAAATAACGTACACGAATACATTATTTAGTACCATGTACACCCCAAGCACAACCATAAATATCTCCTCACCCCATCCTTGTCCTCTATAATGTCCTTCCCGACGCTGGCGAGCGTGGTCCATTTGCAGTTGCTGACCGCCTTGGCGGCGCACCTCTTGTGCACTTTGCATTTGCAGACCTCGCAGGAGAGACCGTGCGACGTGACGCCCGAGAGAGCGTCGCGGCACACGTTGCAGTAAGTCGGACGAGCGTGAGACGTCGCATACCTAGAAGAGGAATGACAATGATTTATTTATTGGTCAGGAAAATGGAATCCTATTCGAAAACTACTGGAGTTGAAGAGTTACCTATCTTACGATACCTAAGACCATCAGTTCCTACATTTATATATAAATCTATTACCGCTTCATCGTTATTTGCTATTAACCTATTATATATAATAATATGCACCCTACGTATCTTTTCACCCCTTACAATCCTTACATTCTACTATTTACACGCTATATTTTATTCTTATCTATTATCTATCGCCCACACCGGGATTTGAACCCGGGACCACCGCGTGGCAGTGGAGCGCCTTGACCACTACTCTTTGGGTCAAGTTTGTTTTTGATAAATTTATGAAATAAACATTACAAAAACCATGTAATTTTTAATGCTATTATAAATATATAATTTATAATTTATTATTATATAAATGTGTATAATGGTCGACACTAATAATGTGTGCATCACGAGTAATATAGTAATTACTAATAAACATTATTCAAAACTGTTATATAATGTATTTATTTTTACTTAAATGCCATCTTGTACAGTAGCAAATAAATTTTACTTCAATCGCATGTGAACTAGGGTTTATACAAAAACCGACATTTCAGAAAACCGGTTTTCGAATTTCAATTTTACTAAAAAACCGATTTTAACCGGTTTTCGAATTTTATATAGAAAATAAATTTTTGCTCGAATATTTTGTAATTAATCCGCAATTTTAGTGTAATTTAGAGCAGTATTTAACTGAATTTATTTAATGTTCAATTTTATAGATAGTAAACAAAATTATTTTAATTTTAATTAGTAGAACTAAAAAATAATAGTATATCTTGATTAAATAACATTTAAACGAAAATAATTATTCGTTATTCATGCATGATTTTCACATATAAGAATGAAAATATTTTTATGATAGTGAAAGGAAAGTTTTCGAATGAATTAATTAAAAATAAATTAAAAAAAAAATAGATACATGTTGATACAAACTTGTTAATATCAAGTTTACTTTTAAAAAAATTAGCTAAACTCGAGTATTGTCTGTTCCGAGCAATTATAATTAATTAATTTTAAACATTCTAATTATTTTTCTGTTCTAGAATATGATTTCAAGAAACTGAGAACATCTATCGAATTGCTACTTAGACGTGTCCTTTGTTTACTCACAAAAATTCCTGAAATAGAAAATTCTCTTATACTTGCGACCAAATTATACTTAATTGTTATTAAAGCCTCATATAATAATTCTAAGTTTTTTGTTCTTTAATTTGTGGCTTCTAGGGTTTAATACTCTTTTTTTTCAATTGAGTAGAGAAAGTTACTTCTTCAAGAAGAAATCACACTGATTTAAATTAATACATACACTGGTATAAAAATCTAAATTAACATATATAAAATCTTTCTGGGAACCATTGCAGACTGATAAGATATCAAATGCTATTGAACCGATATGATTTCAAGAATAAAAACGCTTTCATCTATCTTTTATATTTGGTTATGTTTGTCATTTTCCATTTATACAGTGAAAACCTACTTTTTTCAATAAAAAACCGGTTTTCTAATTCCATAATTTTCGCCAAAAAACCGGTTTTTAAAACCGGTTTTTGAAAACATACAAACCCTAGTGTAAACCTTACGCGCACTCTTTTTTGAAGTTTAAACTTTTCAAAAAAGTTAGAATTTTTCAAAAATTTCAAAATTCTCAAAAATCTAATTTTTTTAAATATTTCAAAAAATTTTAAAGCTTTTTTGAAAATGTTAATTGTCTTGCACCACTAGTTATTTTATCAAAAGCTCATCAAAGTATGCCCAATGACGTTAAATTTTTCAATCAATCGATAGTTTGAATCGCTCACATCGCGACAGGTGAATAATTTAGTATATTATAGCACAAATTACTCGTCAAATATGGAAATAATATTTTTCCTTGTCAATTTGAATGTTATCTATGACGTCGCTCTATATTATCCGAAAAACATGCTTTGTATTATCTAAATATACATTTCCCATTAGGGTTTTGGATATATTATTTACACAAATAATAACAGAACACAGAAATAATTGTCCGCTTCAATTATGTGTCTCGTATAAACATAATCGATCGATTATTATGAACACATGAATAATTATTGTGGACATTTTACATTTGTATTTTAAGGATTTAATTATGTAAAACAAATAATTCATTACTGTTTTTTTAATTTGTTATATGTATTACAAATAATTGTTAATTGAACTATTAGAAAATTATTTATGAAAAAAAAAATATTTTTTATTATTTGATATACTCATATATATGAATAAAAACAAAATAACTTTTGAATAGGCGTGCCAAAACTTTTTAAAAAGAAAGTAAAATTGGATTGGAAAATATTATATGAATAGATAATTTTATTGTTGTTCTCTAAACTAGATTCTAATTTCCTTTTCCCAAAACAAACATAAAATCTCAAAATACATTTCTGATCCCATCAACAATTTTATATTAGCACAAAAAATGTATTATAAAATCCGTTCATACAAACTTTCGATCAAAACTCAAACTTTTCTATTCGAGCATTTTTATTCTCAGAAGGCGAAAACAACAGGAAGTTATTCAAACTTTTTTCATAAAACTTAAATCTTTCTAATACCGTACTAACGCTTAAATATTATATCTGCGCAGTAAATCTTTATTGCATTTCATATGAGCTTTTAATCCATTATTAACAAATCTTTTCTACTTTCGAAAAAAAAGTTATAAGAAACTAATAGGTGCTGATTACTAAGAATATTGTTGGTTCAGAAAGTAAAAACAAAGAACATCTCGCAAATTGATAGTAATTATTTAATAAATACCTACCAAGTACATAACTAATAAATTAATAATTATTCTAATAAATTCGTAGATCTCATGAAAAACAACTAACAAGGAAACGCCTAATTTCAAACAGACAATAGTAAAATTTGGAGCTGAATTCCCACTCTAACATTTATTAACTCAAATAACCCACATACTAGTACATGTTTCGCAATTATTTAAGCAATTACAACTTCTAAACAATTGCAATTAAAACACAAACTCAAGTAGGAAACTGCAAATACTCTAAATAAATTAACAAGCAAATACTCGACTATAGTGATCTTGTGAAGAAAAATTAGATCCCAACTAGGAAAGGGAAATTAGACTTCTCACATATAGCCTTCAAATTCATAATGCCATGTTCATCAGATTTATTAGAGGCTAATTATATAATACAAAATCTAGTTTTTAATCTTTTAGTGGAAATTGGCGCATTTGTTAATGAAGTTTCTATAAAGCTCAAGAATAAAGCCGCTTATAAAAAGTCAGAACCTACTTCTAGGAAAATGAATATTTTTAACTAATGAAAATGTAAATAGATTGTTTTTGCATTTTGGTATTGCCTTCTGCATATTTATATATCTTCATGATGAATATATGTATTTTTATTCGATTTTAAATTATTTTTCTCATGATTGATTGTTAAACTGTACGGATCAATTTATCAAAGTTAAGCCATTTACTCTGATCGTTCGTGTAATTCTGACACATAGGATTCCATAGGATTAGTCCTGAACATTTGAATGATATTACATTTTCCTTTGATTAATGATGTGGATGAAAAATAATTTTAAAATCATTACTCACCAGTGGTGATCTCCTGATAAAAAATCGTGGACTCCTTGTTCATAGTAGAGGCGATTGGAGGCGGCTTTCAAGGCGGACAGCCAGTCCTCCATTTCTGGTCGTGTTTCCGCCATAAGTACTAAAGATCGATTCGGTGTTATCACCTGAAAAAAGAATAAATTGTTGCATTTTTTTCATATGGAAAGGAACATGGATTTGTTGTAAAAGAGCTCAATAAAATCGATGAACATTTGCCATTGGATAAACTTTCCCAAAGTTGATAGTATTGTAGGAAAGAGCATAATATTCAGATTTCACTCTTTTATTTCTTTCACTAAAAATGGCTTTATATGAACAAGTAATAAAATACATGTTATACGTAATAGGAGGTCAAAGAACTGTGTAATAAATGTTCTATTACTTACAAAATCGTAAACCATAAAATTATATATATTTTTTTATTTTATTCACGATTATGTTCACAATTGGCCAGTTAAGGACATTTAGTAAATTTGTGAAATTTACAATTATTACCCGTGAAAGGACATTATATATTATAGTGACATGTTGAAAAAACAAGTCAATAGTTGTTTTTCCATTCATTGTGAATAATATTAACAATATTTTAATGATAATAATATAAACTTAAATATTTTCTTATAAATAATTTTTTATAAATAATATCTAAGTCATAGGAAAAAATTATATTAAAAATAAGATATTTATTTTCAATAATTTTCAATTTCGAAATAACGTGTTTAAGTGACTTATATTGCTTATTATTTTAAATCCATAAATTTCAAACAGAAACTACTTTATTCTTTAGCTTTTATATTGTGTCAATTATAATGATTTAGAATCATTGTTTGCAGAAGAAATAATGATGAAGAGATGTATCATAAATCAAATTTCAATTTACAACTATATATGTTTTCTTGTTTTTTAATGGTACAAATTTGTTTTATATACACAAATGCACACACACACACACATATATATATATATATATATATATTGCATATAATATTAAATTACAGATATTTTGGAATTAAGAAAAATATGCTTTATATTGAATATTGTGTACCTAAAACATACTAAAAGCTTTATTATTAAAATTTTAAAAATTGATATAATTTTCAAAAATATTTTGAGTCAATCCCTGATAAAATTTATTAAAAATCATATTTGTACAGTTAATTATTAAATCGATTCATAAATTCATTCAACACAATTAAAATTTCAGTTTGAAACCAAATATCAAATGAAATTACTCTGAAATTTGAAATGAAATGCATTACACAATTAATTCTTAAATTCGTTGATAACAATGTAAAAATTTAAAGAAATTCATTTAAGTAATAATACTACAATGAAAATTATTAATTATTTATAAATAATGTGGATATTTTCTATATTAATCAATTGAAAATTATGGTTTTCTTAGTTCAATTATCAAAATTGATTGCGATATATTTTAATTCTTAATTTTATAATATTTATTAAAAATCATATTAGGACACTCTGTGTTATATAAGCTCATAATTAATTTAGCATACCTATATCTTATTTTTAATACCAAATATCCGATAAAAAATAAATCACTCGTTAATTACATCGTTAGAAAGTATGAAAGTATATTTAAACCAATTTTTACATCTAAATTAAAAAAAAAATAGTGATATGAACAATTAATGCTACATTACGACTGAATATCATGTTGGGTATAAAATAAAAATAATTTATTATGCTAATGCAACTTTTAACATTTCCAAGATAAAAAAGCAATGTCCAAGAGCGAGTATAAAAAACCAAAAGCACAAAACAAAGTTATTTATTATCCCAGGGGGTATAAATGGCCGTAAACATTTACTTTATCATCGAACGCATTCCATTTAAGTATCCAACATAAAAATTCTTTATATGTCATTTTCACCATTATCTGCAATGAGGGAAATAAAAACGCGACACGTATTTCTTTTAGTTCGCCTTTATGAGGAGAAATTTACAGAGAAAGTCGGATGCGGATGTTATATAGGTAAAAAGTTCTTACTTGGAAACTGTGGTTCACGTTTTTAGTACTGCATTCCGCCACACATAGGTTTGCGAGCTCGATTTCATCGAATAAGACACTCTGGAAGAGAAAGAGCATATGTTAGCATATTAAATTTACTAATTTATTAGAAAAAAAATAGTGCTGCATAGCACAATAAGGTACAAGCCTTAAAGGAAATTTTTGGAACTCAATACGTGTAAATTTTAGATCTGGTTCCAAATTTCAGATCTTGGTCTAAATTTTAGATCTGAACAAGTTTAATTCTAACTTAAAAACATTTGACCAAAACTGTAAATTTGCAGTTAAATAATCTGATTACAGTTTATAAACAGGTTCATGGATTCCAAACCTCTTTACAATATGCGGTTTCAGAGTACCTCAAGCTTTAAACTTAAGCTCTAGAGAATTTATAGCACTTTGCTGAAGTAATAGGAGATCAAAGTAAACTAGATTTGCGGACGATCCCACATGAAAGTCGATCTTAACGCAATTTAAAATGGTTGAACCTTCCAAACAGTGTTAAGAAATTCAATTATAAACAGCTTCTATAAAATCAAAAACTAAATTCATAAAATCAGAAACATATTGTGCTTGCAACGGGAGCAGTAGATATAAATGTAAATGCACTGGGATATAGTCCTAGATATTCGATGAATCTCTTCGTTAGAAATAATAATATATAAAATAGAGTGCTGAAGTAAAGTTCAGGATTTTCTTTGACTACAGAAAAGTGAAGTTAAATGACCTAGATAAAGAAAAATGTTTGTAAAAAATATAATATTAATAATAATAGTAGAAACGCGATTCAAAATAGGTACAATTTTCATTGTTTTTTAAAACTATTTATTCTCAGGTAAATAGCTTAGTTGTTCATAGTTAAATATACGCAATCGTTCAATTAAAATACATCATCATAATGAAGTATTTATTCATAATTACTATTTATTTATATTTACCATTTATTTATATTTCAAACATCATTAGCACAAAACTTTTAATGAATGTATTCTGTGGTTGAACACGAAAACTTCTGATTATTTGTGTTAAATAGTCATTAATTAAAACTTACACCGCAATATATAGTATTTAATTAAACACATGATAAATTTTAGTTCCTTTTGAAGTTCATTGGAGTTTAATGCTCATACGTTTATTAGCTTTCCAAATATTAATAAATCTAGGCAAAGCAGTTTATGTGTTTGATTGTCTGTAATATTAAATATGTGTATTCTGCATATTGGGTAGCTTTGTTCAAATCCCATAGTCTTTTGATCTCAAAGAGAACGAATGAAGTTCATATTACTAGATCTGGTAAACAGAAAAACTTTTGTATTATAAAAATATTTGGAATCCTCATAACGTACATAATATTCATATACAGATATGTAATACTAATAATAATAAAAAAAACTTT
>NW_020537646.1:2766888-2928908 GCF_003426905.1 Ctenocephalides felis
TCTAGTAATCACAAAAATATCGAAAATGAAAATTTTTATATATCTTTACGTTTCAAAACCTTTTGAACATTTTGCCATACCTTAGAAAAAAATGGATGTATGTGTGTGTATGTGTGTGCGGATACAAATTTTCCTCGACGATTTCGGGAACACGGATGAAGCGATTTGAATAATTCAAAAAACATTCGATTCGTATTGATAAAGAGACGTGCTGATTAGTTTTTGGCGGAGGCAGGCCTAGCCGTTCCGAAGATATGGGGCAAAAAGTGCCAAAAACGGTAACTCAGTTTTTAAGAGAACGGAGCGTCCGATTTGAATAATTCGTAAAACATTTTACTTGTATTAACAAGATGAAGAACTGATCAAATTTTCATGAACGCAGGTTTAGCGGGTTCGCAGATCTAGTGAATAAAGTAAAAAAAAAATGTCATCTGGCGCTCAAAAATGATCATTAGACATATGCACATAAAATTATCAGATATTTTATAGACATTTTAACAATAAGTATAAATTTTGTTTACATTCCTATGAATTCCGTACAAATGCTTATCCGTCAGACGACGGCGCGGCGCTTACGCGCTTTGATATTTCGTCTATATGCAGTTAAAGCAGTACGATTGCTTTGAAAAAAATTTAGAATTTCCAAAATATTTCAAAATACACTTTTTTTCAAAAAGTCTTTTTTATAACAAAGTAAATTTTTGTCAAAAATGTATAGTTTCTCAAAAATCTAATTTTTCAGAGTATTTTTTTTTTCAAAAATGTTAATCTTTTAAAAAAAATAATAATTTTTGGTACGGGAAGTTCCAGCAATTTGCCTTAAGGCACGATGCCATGCACCCCTCTAGTTTATTTTTCAAACTTTTGTTCTCATGAATCATTGTCCTGCAAGTCTATTTTATGTCCTCCTTTCTGCTCTAGCATAACAATTTGTTTTTATATAACTTTCTTAAAGACTAAGCCTCTCATCCCTGCAGAATCATATCCTTAATGTAGCAAATAATCAAAGTTATTTACTAAAATAAATTAATTTATTAATATGAACCTAAGAACGAGGAACAAATTCGTCATCTTCTCAAAATTCACGATAACATGCTTTAGCCATTTTTCTAGTAAATCTTCAAATTCCTTTCCTTAATAAGTGTCATTTTACATCAAAACTTTGCACTGATCTTCGTAAATTGTTCGATCACAACATAGTTAGAAGACGCGTGCCGAACATTAAATAACTTCTGAAACTATTCTCGTAGTTAGTGAGAAATGTCATTGCTCGGCGTCGGTGGACACAGACATTTCTCCTTGTCTGACGATTGTCTACGCCTGACCACATGAATTATTTATATTCTCCGATGCAATCGGAGTCGATATTGATGAATTTCTAGATAATTTGAAATTAATTTATTGGAAGATTGTCAAAATCATGTTTTACGTTCATGATATTTATAAAATGCGTTATGTTTACTTAATGTTTAATTAAATGCAGTGGACTTCTATTAATTGAGCTACATTAGCTAAAACAGAAATTTAACGATTAACAACGAATATGCACAAAATCCATTCCCTGCATTCTGGCTAATTTTAAAATATTATTATTGATAAAATTATTTACTAATTAATTTTACGATCAGTACCTACTTATGCTTATTTATATTCTACACATCTGTATTTACGTTAAAAGAAACCACATGTTTTCATCGATAATATTGCGTGTGGTCCAATATATATCTAATTTTACTCATCAATTCACAGAAATCAAAGCATTTATTACTTTTTTTTGCAAAACTTCAGATCTATGGCAATAAGAGTAAATAAAATTGGGATAAATTACGCTCGTTATGATCGAGAATAATATGAGCAAAATAATATAAGACAATTTCTCTAATTCCTCAAATATTGTTGCACGCATTTATAACTTGTAACTCATATTTAGTATAGTGTTGTAGATATGATTGTAGTTATAAATCATTATTGTAATTAGTTATTATTAATCGGTAATTAATTCTAAATAGTCTATACTTCTGGTCATATACTTTCTAGAATTATAAATGGTAGTAAATATGGTTATCTTTCAGAAGATAGTACAGAATTTGTGACAGATAGTTCTGTTCAGGGTGAGCCACACTTTTGCATATATATATATATATATATATATATATATATATATATATATCATTTTTCTTTGTAATTTTCGAAAACCACGTAATACATGTATCATACATATGTCAAACCTCTACTAAACGCTGGCATGTTGTCAAGACATTTCTCACATACCTTGCGAACATGTGACTTTTTCTCTTAGGAAGAAATATTTCATCTTAAATATGAAATTGAATTACAAACATGCGATGTTAACATTAGAGAAGTTTCCTAATGTAGATACAAAATACTACCTGTAATACGTAATACTATTTGTAGAATATGGGATAATATAGAATAGGATGAAATCGATATTTTGTGGTCAAGGTGGGAATAATTAAGGTAATATGTATATATATATATATATATATATATATATATAAGCATCAGCAAAGTCATATACGTATTAATATAATATTAATTTAAAGGATATAATGTTAATTTGAGGATTTTCATAATCATTACTTTTTTTGTTATTATAGGCGACAAATCTAACATGAATAATATATTTCCCAAAATAAATATTATTCCAGTACTTTCACATATACTTTGAATCTTCTGGATTTTTTTCAGGATATTTTATCTCGTAATAAGAAACCTATATACTCAAGTTTACTTTCTCGAACAAAATCTTCTATAAATCAAAACTTTTTCAACTTTACCTTTTCTCGCGTACAATTTATAAACCCATTTTTGAAGCAATCTTATTGATATCGGGAAATTCGACCCAAAGTGCTATTTCTTATGGGTTAAAAATATCCTGCGACCAAGTGACAAAGTTATCTATCAATTCTTACTCATACTATATATCTTATAATAAGTATGTGTGTGTGTTTTTTTGTATAGCGAAATAAATGATGCATTTATGCATCTCAGATAGGTGTTCTGCCTGGGTATGTCGCACTCAATCCCGCCGTTACGCATTCCTCCCCCAACTTTGTGGGGGGAGGATCTAGAATCTTATAATTCTCGCACAGAAATTATATATGTGTGTGCTTGTGTGTGTAATAATTCGTATTCCTATATAGGACATACAATATATATCCTATTCGACCCAATTAAAACTTTTTTCAGCAACCAATTATCGACACAAATTCCATAATACGCTTTCGGTGCTTTTTTCTATATCCTGCCTAAAGCAATCTGCTACCCGACGGGCAATATCACGCGCGATGTCACCGAAATACAATAAACGGATTAAAAATGCTTTTAGGGAAAAACTGCGTCCTTTATCGTTATACCGTTCTAATGGAGAATGACGCAGGTGTATACAGAATAAACTCGCGTCGCCATGGGACATTTAAATATTTATTAATGAATATAATGTGACCGAGGTAAAGCACGGATGCAGAGACTGAAAAAGCTTTTAAAACTTTCGGCGGCGTGTGTAACACCTAACCCCGTTTAGGTGGGTGCCGCCCTGACGTCACTAGAAAAATAGGGAATTTGCGGTTGGTTATTGCCAGGTAGTTTGGGGAAATGAGTACGTGGTAACTAACCAATCTCAAAAACGAGCAAACATAAAACTATCACGTCATAAGTGCATTTTTACAACTTTGAGGAATTAAAAATAAATTTGATTTTGCAAGCAACCTTTAAGGAATTACATTTAGTTTGGTATGAAAGATCCACTGTTAGATTAAAATTGTGTATGGGTGTTTGTAGTATGTATGTTTTGTTTTTTAATTTTAGTTTTAAAAAAATTTGTCTTCAAAAAATATCAGTATCTTCAAAAAAGGGGCCAGCGGTGGCGATATCGGTTAGGACGAGGGCTAGCTCCAACTAGTCCCGGGTTTGCTGGTTCGATTCCCGCTACCGCCATAGCCCGACATCAGGCAACTTTGATGTCATATTTCCAATTGAGATTATAGATCTTAAATGTGGGCTCAAGTAAAAATCGCCTCTCGTGGGTATAGTTGCATATATAATAAAAAATGTCAGCAAATACTTCGAGTATAGATAATTAGTCATAACTGGACTGGACAACTACTGGGTTACCAGCCATTCAAGATCCATATAATAAAACAGTCAAAATAATTACTGAATGTCCTAAGTACGGGTAGTTCCACCTATTTTCCTTTTTATAGAACGATGCCATGCAAAATATTATTATTCTAGCTAAAAGGGTGGATACTAGTATTTTAGTATCAGCGATTGATGATTATTTAACTAATATATACCACTATGTTATACTAACCGCTTATCTATAAATGATTATATTTTCTATGATTGTTATTTTTTTAAAATGTGAACAACTAACAATTTAAATTAAAATGCTTTGTTTATATGATTTCTATAAAATTTAAATATTTTTTTTGCAAATATAATATGATGTATAATAAATCAAAAGTTTACGTAGATAAATTTAGATTCATTACATATATTTCAAAATCATAATATTTGCGCATTCCATAATTAGATTATCAGCATAAATTTTCCACCGCGATTTTATTACGTTTTTTCTCTAAACCTGTTTTGGATGCGGTAGATATTTCATTAAAATTTATTTACTTTTGGGTAAGCCTTCATATGTACCTTTAAGAAATTACATTCGCCCTGATGTAAAAGGTCGACTATCAGATTAAAATTCTGGCAAAAGTTTACAAAGCAAAGCTTCAAAGATTTTGGAACGAGGCGATGTAATTAATATTTACTAAGAAGCTTGTACGCAATTATTATAAGTACAATAAGCTATATGCGATGAATTTGTAACACAATGGTGAATGTCAGGTGAATGGTGAAATCCCTGGGTGATAGGAATTTAATTTAGGTAATTATGTCAATTTTCTATAATATATTTCATTATATTGCTATATAAACACAAAACCATAAGATTTTTTTATATTATTTTACAAAATATAAATAAAATACGGGATGGTTTTCAAATGCTCTACAATAGCATCTGAAATTGACTATATAATAAAACGGAGTATAATTCATTTAATGCTTTTTATTTAAAAAATATTTTATTCAAATTTTATTTAAGATTTTTATTTATAATAGTTATTTCCTACAAAATTTAATAAACATACGATTGGAAACTTACTCACCGATTCAATTAATTTCCCTTGCAATCGAATTCATTCTATAAAATCGAATAAAAAATGATAGAAGCGGAAAATACTTTTCCAGATACTTCTGGAAGCGGATTAAAAGTTTTTCACAGTTTAGTTTCATTGTATTCACAATTCACAATATTTCGTGTTCAATATGAGATATATATGAAATTTATCTCTATGATATATAAAATAGTTTTTATATTGTTTCATAGATTTGCAGCATGGGGAACCAATTTATATTTAGTTTAGGTATTTTATATGTAATAATACTGTTTGTTAAAAGAAATTATTCAATTAATAGGTGATTTTTGGAGCATATAGTCTTATAAAAAAATTTATAATTTGAATAAAGCAATGACGTTTATTTTTCAATAATCCGAATTTTATACAAATATTAAAGAATACAATATTTGATGAGTAAATAATTATAAGTAAGTGTTAATAATTATTGGTATTACCTATTCAAGTTGCTCAAAGGACTAGAATTTGTAGGGAGATAGGACTAGTATATGTGGTGAGATTTTGGGATTAGATTTAAATATATGCAAACAATGATTTTAATAAATTTGGTAAATAAATGAATAAATCTACGTTTCTTCTTTACACTCGAATCACCTTATGTTTTTAACGAACCTCAAACACGTGAGTCAAGTTTGTATTTGATTTTACTTTGTATTGGAAGTATGGGTATTATCATATTATATGTCAACCCAATGTTCCCTTGGCAATTAGTGATCTAGTTGCATTAGATTTACCATTTCATTTCGTCCTATGTCGAGCCGTTAATTTACGACGACCGTTAAGCTTTATATAGACTATTTAAACATCAATATCAACGGACAAAAGCGTTTAGCACTGATTTATTTGGCTAGACTAGGTCAAGCGACGCAAGACTAATGGGTCCTGTGTTAAAGGATTTCAATAAAGGTCTCGCATTATTACGATATTAAACGTTTTTATAATAACGAGAAATAATTGGAAGGAGTTGAATATCAGAGTAATTAATTGCACTAACAATTCTGATATGTATGGCTAAAACTACTAAATTTATTCATTGTTTACGGTGACATTTTTTTACAACTTGTTTTGTTAATCAGAATATGATCACTTGAGCTAAGTGGTAGTTTTGAAGCAAAATATCTGGGTAATTTTATACAAAGTTTGCTATTAATAATTTTGTTAGTAATAATTAGTTCGTTTTGATTACTGGTACTACTTTATTATTTCGATTTTGTCTTTTGGTATCAAATTCAAATCAACCCACACCTCCAGGGACGGTTGTGACAGGCACAAATAGTTTAGAAAACAATGGGTATAAATACCTAAATAACTTTTATTACAACAAACATAATTTTTTAAACAAAATCCTAACATAAATCGTTCGAAAAACTTTTAGATTTTTAAAATCGTTCAGAGTTCTTTGCTAAAAATATTGCACTTATCTCCTGCGAATTAATAATTTATTAAAAATGAATGAGATTACCATTAAATATAAATAATTTATTAATGAGAGTATGCCAAAAAAAGTCAAGTAGAGCAGCAACAAATCCATTAGTAACAAGATATCACCCTCGCAATTTAATCAAACAATACTGAATAAATTATGCAGTTCTCCTTACAGAATAGAGTAGAAAAAAACGAGTCAAGGCATCAGATGTCAGAATATCTCCCCAGAAAAAACAACAGCAAATATCTCATTATCCTCTTCGGTGCCTGCAGAACGATATAGGATTAGTTCCGAGTGATATATGATCACGCAATTCGAACAGACGGACGAGGAACAGACCTACATATTATTCCGTCGAAAAGAGGGCTTGTTATGATACATAAATTCGTTTTTAATACGGGCACTGGGTCAGTAGTTCGATGCAACCGAGGAAATTTAAAAATAAACACTTACTTACACGCCAGAAGTGTTTCTTAATAAGAGCAGAGTTGGACAGTTATAGATTTATAGTACAACAATCTCAGTCGTACATTGATATAAAATACTTCAAATAGCACAGATTTTATATTAATCGAATATAAATTAAAATCTATCTTGTAATTAATTCTATTATAATCTTAAATTGTCGATCAGACGATCATCTATGAGATTCTTAGCTGGTTGGTAAAGGCTTAAGGTATCAGCAGTGCGAAGAAGACTACTCAAGATATAGGTTCTTATTTCTGTAAAATTATAACATATAATTTTACAGAACACACATATGTATTCAACAGCTTTTACAAATACTATATTATGAAAGAAATTAAATTAAAATAATAAGAGTATAAACTAAATAGCGAGACCAGCGGAGATCCAGAAAAAAGTAAAAAATAAAGTACCATTTGACGATCAAAAATGATTTTATAAAGGCAATTCGTACACTTAATACATCATTCTATTTCAATTTGAAATACGTATTCCATTTAAAAGAGCATTTAAATTCAAAATCTTGGCAGGATATTCAATCATGTTTTGATTAAAGATATTTGCATACGAATATTACAGAACTCGAGGAAGGAAAATTGAAATTTAAGTTTAGAACTCTTTCTTTTTAAGAAGCTTTTGTATCGTGTGACTTAAATAGAACAGTTAAATTGATTTTATAAAATGGAGAAACTATGTGCATCTATATTTTACCACACATGATATGCGAATTGTATATAATTTATGTTAGATTTCCGGGCTCAAAAAATATTCAAGAATATGTAATGCGTGATATGAAATGACTTAATATAAATGGTAATTTCGAAGTGTCAACATCAAACATTCAATCTGTCACTTTATTTGTCTTTTATAAATTCAGGGACGACTCCACCTCCAATGTTTTTCTGACATGCTATTTGGGTGGTGTAGGGGAATAACCGACTCGCCAGGTTCAGAAATTGCTTTTCTTTCGTAAAGTTAATTAGGAATTTCGTACAGAAACCAATTACAGTTTTTATATTGTGAAAAACGACACACGTAGACATAGCCACATAAAATATAATTTCGTTTATAATATTTAATGGCACACATTCAAACATATAACATTTCTTTGTTGGGTAATTGAGTTGTGGAGAATGTATGAAAAATTGTTGGTGATGGGCGATTATTAAATATACAATAAAATGCAAGTTTTTTAAGCTGTTAATAATTATTTGGAATTATTGTCGAAACGTATAAATAAACAATTTGTAATTAATCCATGTTTTCAATTCAACGATTTTTCTGCTAAATATGTTGAATATGTTTAAACGTGAAAAAAAACGATAACTAAAAATAGGTATTCATTAATAAATCAATAGTGATCTATGAAAAGTTCTGCGCGAAATATTTAAAATATTCAAACAGAACAATTTTAGTAAAATAGCTGATTTTTATATAGAAAAATATTTTATACAAAATTTAAAAATTTAATTTCAAATACTTAAACGAGATATAATACAAGGTACAATAATTCTCATTATAATATTAATATTATAATTCAGATTTAAGATTAAAGATGTGGCAGACATAGCTCTGTCATTAGTGCTGTCGACCCAGACGCCATCGATCTCCGGATCGATTTCTGGAACAGTCGTAAAATTTAAATTGTTAAGTTGAAATTGAAAAAATATAGAACTTGAATTGCTGATTTGATAATAATTATAATTAGAAGTAAAAAAAGAAGATATGTGAGAAGATTTAGAAGAGAAAGAATAAGAAATAAAATGCATAGAAGCGTTGTATTGTGACTAATAATTATAAAATAGTATATGATATTATATTGTAGATGTCTAAATCAGAGAAATACAAAGTTTTGGAAGTCTGCGTGAATATTTATGCCTTTTTTGTTGGAAATATAGAGCAGAAATATGGTTCCAAGTAAAAATAGTCTCTTAGGGCAATTTAGATGTATGAAAATGACAACTAACAAGACAATTACTAAACATCCTCATGGATGGAATAGCTAGGCTGTAACTCATGTGAAAATAAAAATACGATAAAACGTATATAAAGTGTATCTTGAAGTATATAATCCTCTAAGACGACTTTACGATCGAGTCCTATGTCCTGGCAAACAACTTATACCTAGTGCTTGTTCAGATAAACCTTTTTTAAGAAAAGTAATTTTGTCCCTAAAAGCGATTCTTTTCGTGTCTGGACTATTTCTCAGTAGGAGTCGACCCACTTTTTTCATCTCTGGCTTATTTACTTTTTCCATAGAACATTGTTCGTCGAGTGCCTATGCAAGCACAACAGTCTCTTAGGAAAATCAAGGAAAACTTTAAAAATACACTCTACCTGTTACATTTCTCCTTAGCCAGATATGTGCAGAGTTTTCTAAGTTTTTTACTAAAGAAATTGTGTGGGAAATATAGCATTTTATGCACAGGTACTTTACTATGTACATAGTTAATATTAGAATTAAGTTGTAGGTTAAAATTCTGGAATTTTTAATTTCATCTAAAACTCCTAATGACTTTACTTTGTTATTATACAAAGACGTAGACGTAAGCTGAATTGAGCTAAACTTTAATTTTCTATTTTTTTTTTTTTGATAATTTGGCGCCTTGCTCCTAACACTGTATAACCCTCATCAAAATTATTATTACTATTACACAAATATAGATATGAGTAAATGATGTAAACATCTCATATTTACATTTGAGAATATGCAGAGTATTTATATAATGGTAACGAATTTAGTTTCAATTGCGGTCGTGCTAAACTTTTGAAGAACTGAACTCTATTTACAAGTCTGATTAGCTTGCACAAGGCTATTTGCATTTCATCAGATGATTTATCCAGTTAAGGAACTAACTAAAATGCTAATTAGATATAACTAGCTGGATCATTATTATTCAAATAGTAATAGACACATATATCCGGATAAATAGTATAGACATGTATATCCGGATATAATCTGATTTTTTTAGAATAAGAGTAGACTACTATAAAAATTTTGTGATCTTAGTAATTAATAAAAAAAATACAATTTAACAAATAAATTAGAAAATAAAATATTCGCCTGATATATATAAAATACAAAATAAGAGTACTATATCTTGTTCCAAAGATTCTTATTCTTGTACCTTATTTTTCTATGTGAGGTAGAATTCAAAATTGAATTTTTTGCTAAAGTTTATCAATAAAATATTTACTGAAAGAATCTTTATGGTATAAAGGGAAACCACATGAGCTTCGTCTTTGTGTTCAATATTGAATATGCTTCAACGATTTTATTGCAAACTTTAGTGAGAAATTCAATCCGAAGTTGTGCGGGAAATTGCATTTTTCTTTGGGAAAATCAGTTTAAATTATTAGAAGAATACTTCATAGTTTATAAGTTATCCTCATTGTGAGACTATGAGATTAAAAAAAATTGACAACTAGTTGGTTTGGTATTTAGCCTTGAGGCAAGTTACATGAACTTCCCGAAATTTGTAGATAATCGACTTAATCAAAAAAAAAAAGTGTAAATAATATACTTCATTAATCCTACTTTTTAAAAAAACGATAATAATTTTAGCAAACTTTGACGAATTTTTAAAATTAAACTACTTGTCGTTAGGCCGTAATATTACAGTAAGTTCTATAAGACCATGATGTATATCGCCAAAAAAATTTCCATGAAAATCGGCTTAAATTTTTTTTCAACAGTTAATTACAAGAAAACGACTCGGTAGATTTTCACCTAAAATTAATCAGTATCATTCCCAACTAATATCTTTCGAACAGTTTTTGATATTTTAAAATCGGTTCGGTAGGATGAGCTTAAATGTCGACGAAAATTTAACACTTTTTTTCAACAGTTAATTACAAGAAAACGGCTCGGTGGATTTTCACCTAAAATTAATCAGTGCCATTCCCAACTAATATCTTTCGAACAATTTTTGATTTTTTGAAATCGGTTCGGTAGGATGAGCTTAAATGTCGACGAAAATTTAACACTTTTTTTCAACAGTTAATTACAAGAAAACGGCTCGGTAGATTTTCACCTAAAATTAATCAGTACCATTCCCAACTAATATCTTTCGAACAGTTTTTGATATTTTAAAATCGGTTCGGTAGGATGAGCTTAAATGTCGACAAAAATTTAACACTTTTTTTCAACAGTTAATTACAAGAAAACGGCTCGGTAGATTTTCACCTAAAATTAATCAGTATCATTCCCAACTAATATCTTTCGAACAGTTTTTGATATTTTAAAATCGGTTCGGTAGGATGAGCTTAAATGTCGACGAAAATTTAACACTTTTTTTCAACAGTTAATTACAAGAAAACGGCTCGGTAGATTTTCACCTAAAATTAATCAGTACCATTCCCAACTAATATCTTTCGAACAGTTTTTGATATTTTAAAATCGGTTCGGTAGGATGAGCTTAAATGTCGACGAAAATTTAACACTTTTTTTCAACAGTTAATTACAAGAAAACGGCTCGGTAGATTTTCACCTAAAATTAATCAGTACCATTCCCAACTAATATCTTTCGAACAGTTTTTGATTTTTTAAAATCGTTCGGTAGGATGAGCTTAAATGTGGACGAAAAGTTTTTTTCAAATTACAAAGAAACGGCTTGGCAGATCGTTGCACAAAACTGACAAACGATAGTCCTCACCGAAATACATCAAATGGCTTTTAAATTTCTAAAATCGGTTCAGGCGTTTTTGAGAAAACGTCGATCAAAAGTCTAATTTTGACAAATGCCAAAAAGACCATACTGATTTTTGCAAACTTTGACGAATTTTTAAAGCTGAACCAGTTGTCGTAGGGCCATAATATTTTAGTATGATCTAGAAGACTATGGTATCTATCGTCAAAAAAATAATCATAAAAATCGCCGAAATTTTTTTTTTAAAAACTTTATTACAAGAAAACGGCCCGGCCGATCTCTACCAAAAACTAATCAGCACGATTCCCAACCAATATCTTTCGAACGGTTTTTGAATTTTCAAAATCGATTCAGAATTGCGGGCTAAAACGTAGACGAAAAATTTTTCACTTTTCTGCCATTTATGAAGAAACGGCTTGGCCGATCGTCGCACAGAACTGACAAACAATAGTTCTCGTCGAGATACATCGAATGGCTTTTAAATTTTTGAAATCGGTCCAGCCGTTTTCGAGAAAACGTCGATTTACGGCAAAAAATCTGTTCACATACACACACACACACACACACACACACACATACTTTTTCCAAATTTGGTCTCATTCGATTCAGAATGGCTTGAAACGTCGAGAAAACATAAAATTAGCGAATCGGGTTTTTTGATGAAAACATAAACTTCTCCTTCGGGAAGTTAAAAATTCATACTGACCCAAAATCATTTATATGCGTTGTTAACAAATTCATACGTATTCATACGTACATATATGTATTATTATTTTTAAAGTATTTTATAGAGCAGTATGTATCAATTGAGTTTCACAGATACAATAATAATTTAAACCAAATAATCATTATTATATTAAATGTCACAGCAATGCGTTTTCAATTCAATAATTTCTCGTTTCAATGATTTCATACAACAGATGACATACAATGATTTTCGTTTCAATGATTTCATTTTATGACATTAGTAACACAATTTATATTATTATGATTATTTCAAGTTTTTGTTAAAAAAACAGTTTCTGAGATTAATTTTCAAAATTTTTTATTAATGACCACTTGAACAGTAGGCAACAATTTTTGCAATACCTGCTCCACTTTCTTTTCCAGCACTTCTCATTTCCGCGAAATAAATTACCCACCTGACCTTTACACCTAACATTTATCTACATGTATATATTCTGTTTTATTAACAGAAAGGTCATTATTAAAAAATCAGTTTGATTACAACGTGACTGAGCAAAATTTTTCTCGTCCGGCGATTAGATGCGCATCACGTAAAAGGTTGAGCCGAGGGATGTGATTTGCAGAAAACGTTTTGGGTTTATAACATTCAGGCTGGTGTGTATTTTACACACCTTTTCATGGTTACAAAATGAATACTGGGAAAATGAATCATATGGTGTGTGTTAATTTTTTAATTAAAAATCTGATTATATTTATTTTAACACTTTTAATTAGCTCGATTCTCGTTTAGCCATTATTATACCATATGATACTTGAATAGTGTTTGTTGAGTTGCTACTCAAAAACTGCAAATTGCCTATAAGTGTACATAAGAATGTATGTGAGCAGGTAAAATCAATTAGCACCTAGTTAAAGTACTATTTTACATCTACGCCATCTGTCAACTTTTCATTTTTATCGAAAATTTTGATTATGGAATTTTATCGATTACTTTTTATCCAGAAGCTCCTCTAGGTCCAAACGGTTTTTGTAGGTCCAAGCGGTTTCTGTAGGTCCAAACGGTTTCCTCTCCTTTGCACGTAAGAAATCTTTTGCGAATAATTTGCTGCTAGATGGACTATATAGTTTAGACGTTATATTTTATGGTAGGTGCTTAAACACCTCCAAATAATTCAATTAAAATTCAATTTTATCTCCAATCAATAGGATATTTTTGCAATTGATACATTTTCAAAATCTCTTATCTATATATATTTTGATTTTGAGTCTTCTATTGCTCATTATTGTGTTTTATATTTATTTCACAATTTTTCAATATTCGTATAGATTTTACTAATGCATTGTAATCAATCTACTATTTCAACAGATTGTGTCATTAAAATTGGATAAAAATCGATCAATCATTTCGCAATTATCAATTTATACTGAATACTAGTCAATTATACAATAGAATAGCATTTAAAGTTTTTTAAACAATAGAAAGTTTCTAAAGTAGTTCATTATTATGAAAAAGTAAATACTTTTAAATGATTATAGATCATATGTAATATGCATAATACTATTTATTTTGATCTATTATATATAAATTATAAGGCATGCAATTCATATTCAAGTGTTCAGATGTGATGTTTGCTCACGTAGTTTTTTCTATTTTCTGTAAATTAACATCTTTACAAATTTTTATTTTTCATACATACTTTAACTCAAAAACCTTATTAGTAACAAAACAAAATAAAAATGGATTTGTTTGCTACTCAGAAAAAATTGTTTAAAATTTTAAGTATGAATTTTGGTTCAAAAACAATGATCTATTTGTATTTGTACGTAAAAATAATATTGGCTCTCGTTTTCTGACGATGATTTGCGGGTTTTGTAAGCTCATACTATTCGAAACCGTGTAACATTTGCAAAAGGTATACATTTTCCTTTTCCACAGGTATAGCACAATTTCCAAGGATAAACATGAATATTATGCATTATATATAGATTTGATATATGGTGGCGATGATTCTGCATGATTCTGATTCTGGTATATATATATATATATATATATATATATATATATGAGTGAAAATATGAATTAAATGTGATTAATTTTCTCATATTGAAAAATAGGTAGAGTTTTCGATTAACGGTCTAGTTCCTGAAAGTTTCTTGTTGCCAGTTATTAGTAATATATACAGGCGTCAACTGTGATACGCAATCAATAATGTGAGAAGAAATTTGATACCTATCTTATGGCATATGTTACAAAGATAAATGGAAAATGTGACATAGAAGAAACATTTATTGTTTCTCCAATATTCTTGTCAATGAACTTTATCAAGATTGACTAGAGTATCGACACATTCTCAAACGAGAGTTGACTTATATGCTTTGAAAAATTGAACTTGTAATCAGGATCGTTTGAGAAATGTCTCAGAGACGAAAAAAATCTATAGGAATATCTATAGATATCTATAGGAAGCAAGCAGGTTTAAGCCAAATATAGTAAAAAAAGAAAATCTGCCTTAGTATCTTCAGTCGAAGCAGTTTTATTTATATTCATAATTTATGCTACGTCACTCATTTTTGTAATATTAATCTTATTTAGTAATTTATTTAATGCACATAATTATATATACGATGTAAGAGTATGGTGACCTTTTTTTTTTTAATCAAAACCAGGTCGATAATTTTTAGTTATGCAAATATGGACCGGAGGCGGTGTTGGTTTTAATAACAATAACAAATACTATTTATGGATACACTAAAAATCAGTTTTTTTATAAGAATCATTTTTTTTAAATCGTAATTGAGGACTTTATTAAGAACTTTATTATGCAATCATATGTAATACTTTTTTATCTTTGTTTTAACTCTGTTTTTCTGCTTTTTGAGCCTTGTATAAAATTCTATTCAATTTTTTTAGAATTAATTTGAAAAAAATAGCACTAGGTTGTTTATTTTTATAACTTTTGTTAATTTACATATTAATTTTCGAAAAACCGGGACAATCCGAAACAAAAGATGTATTTCCGGGACGAAATTGCTGTTAGAAAAACCCGGGACACAAGATGGAAATCAGGGACTGTCCCGGCCAAACCGGGACGTATGGTCACTCTGTTTTTTTTTTATTTATTTACATTCATGAATTAAAATCTGTCGTTATAAACAACATTCAGTAATTTTAATGGTTTATTCAATAAAGATAAAACCGTCGAATGGTCACTGCCAGTGGTGATCCGATTCGATGTTGGATACGTTTACCTTATAGATGTAGTCCTGATGTGAAAAATTTAAATAAAGCCTACGAGTAATTGTACATATTATAGGAATACTAAAGAATATCAAAAAGGGGCCATGATTCTTCTGAGCCGTTCAATGCCATGAATTTTTATTAAGTTTTTGGCCATGATGTTTGGGTGGTTTTGTATTCTATCCTTGAATCTCAGACTGAACTTTTCAATTTCTTCCTCAACTGTGTTTATGTTCAAATCTGTGCGTTTATAATTTTTTTCAAAATCTTGTTTTGAAATCTTCAAATTATGGCGATGTTGGATTTGCGCGCCGTTTCCCAAAGCTGTATTCCGTACGTCCAAATTGGTATATGGTCACTTTGTGTAAGAGATATTTTTTTATTCATAGAGACAATAAAATATTAGAATAACAAATACTATATAGAAGTAAGATAAAAAATTATTTATATTATTTTAGCTTAACAATCAATATATAATTCGCGGTTATTTCATATGATTATCATAAATAATGCACTATAATGTTGTTGTACCAATATGTTTAATTGCTGTAATATTGATAGATTACATAGAATATGTATCTAAGAAATTTTGCTAGTATTACGGGAAAACTATTGATTACTTATATATATATATATATATATATATATATATATAATGTATATTTTGGCCCTTTCCCAATTTCAATATTAGTTTGCGGTGAGTACTCTCACTTCAGTATAAAGCCAATTCCGTCTATATATCATACTGCGGTACTGAGAATTGTTAATAGGTACATGCATGAAGATATATTTGCTTTGTATGATATGAAATTGAATATTGCCACTGTATATTATATGTACGCTAATGAATAAGCCTCCTGGATGTTTCTTACATCTCGTTAAATTTGACAGAATTCAATATTTTATATCAATACAAATGTTGACACGAAAGTAATTGAATTAAATGTATCATAAGAAAGGGTTTTGACTTCTATATTTAAAATCTTCTCGTCCTTTATTACTTGATATGCAAATGAAAATTGCCACCAGACTTTTTTGTATATTGTTAAATTTGATAAATATAATATTGCATTTATTGGTATAAAATATAATATTTGCCAATGGTGGCACGAAAATTTACTATGACCAGTAGATATAAATATAACTGATGAAAATTTCAATATTTAATTAATTTAATCATTCTGTTGCTGTCTTCTGAAGGCACAGTACATGCGCGGCGACCCGGCGCTAAAACGTTCCGGGTCGCCCTGTCGCAATTCTGAGTTGTATAAGAAGCCAGGACAGTTTTAGTTAGATTGTTTTAGTGTGATAGCAGTGTTAATATGGAGTTCAAGCAATAACTAACTTCAGTCCTATGAGGCATTGTGCTCGAACTTCTTTTAGGCGGTATTTAAATGGCAACCCAATGGTTATTAAAATGTATCTGATATTTCCAAAACATTTTTAGTTTGCTGTAGTAATGCTCAAAAAGAGCCTTTTCCAAGAAAAAAAATTAGAAACAAACATCACTTTTTGTTTTTATGCATTTGTTTGGCTTGTAGACTATAGGTATTTGTGTGTACACTAGTTTATATATTGAATAAAAGACCATAATAAAATATTAAATATTATCAAAGTATATAAATATTTAAAATTCTGAAGGAGCATGAAATAAAACTTAACTTTACTCCACTTTTTGGTTGAAAAAGAATTTCATTTTCCTAGTAATTTTATTCTATTTGAACTCTTAATTTATAAAAGTTTTACATACCAGTATAAAATATAAACTACAAGTTCTTTTATGATTTCTCAAATTGGATTCAAAAAGAAATAAAATGCTCGTGATTTCAGAAGCACTGTTTCGTACTCTTGCAAATCTTCAAGTACAACATAATGGAGTAGATGTAAGGTACAAAGAGCTTTTTATACATTTCACAAATCTTGAAACCTATTCATATTACTGAGCTTTATACGTAAATCTTTTTCTTTTGCGGATTGTAACCATTTAAAAATCTAAGCGTTTGAATACAAAGGCAGAAAAAGATTTGAATATATATATATATATATATATATATATATATATATATATATCGGTTTACCTAGCACATCATTTATTACTTCCTATTGAAGTAATATCAAAAGCTCTTCCATTTTTGTTCCTAATTGAGAGTACCAGCCAATGTCTTCTATTTATTTGATGGATCTATTTCTGGGAAATGTCAGCATCCAGAATAGTGGTATATTGAATGAATGGGAACGATGGAGTCTTGTGTAAATATTCATCTATTTTGTGAAGCCAATGATAGTTCTCGATAACAGAGTAAACAAGGGCAGTTCATTGAAGATCACTTAGAATTATTTATCTCTTCCTTCATTTCTATAGAAACTTGCCTAAAGAGATGGCTTTTGTTCGTCCTTTCGAGGTTGCTGTCTGAATTAGATAACATCAGACAGTGTAAAATAAGACACATATAGACAATTAATTTATTTTCTGCTATAGGAGATATTTTGTTTGACTATTATTTCTTGAATTGAGGTAAAAACATATTGTATTATACTATTATATTACAATTATCTAATATAGAAAAAAATATTTATTATTTTTGAACTGCTTCTCTTGTGTCGTGATTCATCATGGTTGAATTCAACCATTCTAATATTCTTTAATAATATTTTAATTGGAAAAATTGAAAAAAATTTTTTTTATGGAAGTAGTTTTAGTTAATTAATTTGGTTATTTAACTACTAATTTCAAATAACAACTACTACTAAAAATTTCTAATAACTTTGAAAATAAAGTGTTACCTACGTTTTCTTAATATGTATCAATCAAGAACTTGTATGAAAAAGTTCGCTATATAAAATATTTTATTAATTGATATTATTGAATATTAAAATCTGCACATCCATTGTCCTTTACGTAAAAAATAATTCATTTATTTCTGAAAATTTCGAATTTTAAAATATAAAGTTTTTTTGTTCTTAGTAATTTTGCACCAACAGTCTTATTTTTGTAATATCATTTTTTTAATTTTTTGTTAATTTATTGATTTATATTTAATTAGCTATTTTGTAAAATAAAATTAATACGAATATATAATTTCTTGTAATTTTAACATATGTTGAGAATATCACTTCATTCACTAATTTAGAGTTTTCTTTTTCCCAGTATAAGTTAAAATTAATTCTTCGAATTAATATAGTAATTTTATACTACTTATTGAATTTTCTGTTAATTTATCGATCAGTTAGCTAGATTCTAAAATTTAATTAATATAGAGTTAGATTTTTTGTGTATTTTTCAATATCAAAGTCTACTTCACTGTTTTTAATTTCCTTTTTTTACCAAGATTATATATAAATTATTAATTAGCACTTCTATTTTGTTAAAAAAAGCGTTTTTATTTTATTCTCAAATAAAATATAATTTAAAGCTCATGAAGCACTAATATATCATATTTATTAGCAATTTACATCAAAATTATATTATACTCTGTTACATGATACATGTCTCTATTATTATGAAAATAATAGAGCATCGCTTCGAGGCAAAAAAAACTTTTCAAATAAAACTAGTTTCTTTATTTTCTAAAATGAAATATTATGTGGCTTCAACTCTATATTAAATTTAAAACAATCAGAGGATTATGTTTCGTTGGCAACAATCGTTATAAAATCTCCATAAATAACATTTTATTTTATGAATCATGACTTTATGAAACTCTATATCGTTATGAAATTATTTTCTATTTGCTGGTATCGGTTGGTTTAATAAATATGAAATTGAATAGAACAGAGATTTTAACATTATTAAATGGAATTGTTTGATATAATAAAAATTGCATTTGATAAACTATATACATTAAATAAACTTGATTTACAATTATTAAATAAGGTTATATAATTTTTCATTAAGCATTTAACTTAATTAATGATGACTTTGATGTAAATATAAAATTATTTAAATTGCATATTTATCGATTAGTAAATGATATCTATTCATTTACAGTTTGCCATAAAAATTTATTTATCGAAATTCTGAAGTAATTTTTATCAATTGTAAGTACCTTTATGAGGCAAAATATAACATTATTTTTTATTGTCATCGGCATTATTGGCCTAAAGCTCATACTCGTAAAAATAATTCAGTTTTCTTAACTTGATACAAAAACAATTCAATTTTCATTTTCATTCTTTCGTTCTTTTATTGCTCTCGGCGAAGAAAACTTTTTAATGTCTATTGAGTATATTTACAATTTTTATTTCAAAAGTGATTGCTGTGAAAACAACATGTAAGTAAAAATTGATGAAATTTTAAATCGAATGTAAATAATGCAGAAAATTAGCTCTGGAAGTTTGTAGGTAGACAACGTTCTATTATATATGCAGATTCCATTCAGTTTCTTGAACGAGTAGACTTCGTTCTTGCATAAATTTTAAATCATGTTTAAAATTAAATATGAAATAAGTTTAGACAGAAGCATTATTTTTGTAATGTTTTTTTCTTCTTAATAATTGTACTTTTAATATTCTATTTAAATTTGAAAAATTAACTAGTGGTGCCATGACATCGTGCATAGAGCGAATTGCTGGGAAATTCATTACTGGGAATTACTGTAATTTAAAACTTTTGAGAATTTTGAACTATTTTGATCATTTTTGAAAAATTTGAACATTTAAAAATTTTAATATTGAACAAAATAGAGAAAAGTTTTTTTGAAAATTATGAGTTTTTTTTAACGTTTGAAAATATTGGAAAATACTGATATTTTTTATATTTTTTTCGCAAAATTTTGAAATTTTTTGAAGGTTTGTGTACCTATTCATGTCAGTTGATACTACAGTGGAAAATATTACATTCTCTAGTTAAACAACATTTTTTCAAACTTTTTATTTTGTATCTCCGAAACATCTAGACCTGCCTTTGCAAAAATTGAATCAATTCTTCATAACATCAATACAAGTAAAACGTTTTTTGAATCATTCAAATCGGATGCTTGGTTCTTTCAAAAACTCAATTGCCATTTTTTGCACTTATTGCTCTGTTTCTCCGACTTTTTTAAAAACTAATCAACACGTCTCCTGCTCAATAGGAATCGAATGGCTTTCAAATCAGTTGATCCGTGCTTCTAAAAACGTCGACGGAAAAATGTGTCAATATATACACGCACACACACATCTATTTTTTTAACAATAAGGTATGCCAAAATGTTAAGAAATCTTCAAATCGTGAAAATATGCAAAAATTTTCATTCACGATTTTTGGACGATCACAATAAAATTAT
This sequence comes from Ctenocephalides felis, assembly GCF_003426905.1. Taxonomy (NCBI): domain Eukaryota; kingdom Metazoa; phylum Arthropoda; class Insecta; order Siphonaptera; family Pulicidae; genus Ctenocephalides; species Ctenocephalides felis. Next base: position 2,787,834 of record NW_020537646.1, read on the forward strand.
TCTACCTGACGATAATAAAATAAATTGGCAGAAATTGATACTTGTTAAAATATATTCTGAATTAAATTATATAAGAAAACTTCTAGTATGAAACGGAATCCGTACAAAAATAATTTAAGAACATAATTGAAGTCAAAAAAGAACTACTTCTTAATATCTTTCCCCAGCAAAAGTTCTTATCAGCATGGCAACCGTGAAGTCGAGTATCTAGCGAATTACTCTTCATTAAAATAAAAGAGAACTCTTATAACTGGCCTCTTTAGCGCTAATGCAAAACTCTCGTAGAATACCTAAACGCTTTTTTATATCTACTTACATCTCTTTTATCTTGCAGTATTTATGGTTAGCTTATCTGTACGAGAAACAAGTTTTCTTCCAGATTATATATCATTATTTACGGGAATGTTCAGCGACAGCGAAATGTATATACTCCTACTTTTGTTTGTGGTCTCTAATGAAGAATTATAATGCAGGGTTATAAGGAGAAATATATATATATATATATATATATATATTTATATATATATTTCTATGAATATATATATATATATATATATATATATTCATATACCTATATATTTATGTCTCCATATATCTTTTACTAGAAGCGTTTTCAAGTAACGCATCAATGGGTTTCATCTGCATAAAAGTATTGAATTGTCAATAAACTCCATTCACTATATTCTATCGAAAATATCAGTATTGATGTTGTATAAAACATTTTCTATTCGACTGTATATCACAAATAATATGGCAGTACAGCCGATGTACATATAAAATATTGAAAAAAACTCTGAATGTATATTTCCATAAATAGAAGTTAATCCGTTTGCCTGATGGATGAAATATATGAGTAAAATATCCGCGAGGATTTCCATATTGTTTCAAATATTTTAATCCATGAAAATATGAAAAGAATTGCTAGAGGGGATTATCGTGTTTTAAAAACAAAAGGATACCGTCGCACATGGGAAGTTTAATTCATTATATGTACGTAATAGGGTATTGAGGAAATTAGTTAATTATTATTAGTAACTTAATAGAGTTTAATAGAGTTTTTAGGAAAAAGCGAGTGAGTATTTGTAGTACTTTGCAATTACTTGTTGCAAAAATAATATTGCAATTTAAAGGATCGATTTCTTTTTTAGTTTGTTGATTGGAAAACAATATGTTTACCAGTTTGAGAAAATAATATTATCCTTCGTAATGCTCACCAAAAACCTTTGTATTTACTATAAAATTACTATTTCGAAAAATCGAACTGAGATTTCATCATTTGAAATTTCATACCATTTTATACAGGTATTAATTATTTTTGCTGATATTCATAAAATCTATACAAAAACAATATATATCTAACAGCTTGAGAAAGTAATCTTATACTTCCTAATGTTTGAGAAAATAGTGTTATACGTATCCTCACCCTTAACTTTCATATTCACTTTGAAATAACAGTTTCTAAAAATCGAACAGAATTTTTATCATTTAAAACTTTATATCATTTTTGTACAGTTCTTAATCATTTTACTGTCATTCATAAAATTTAAATTCGATTTATGTGATAACTTATGCTTGCAATTCATTTAGAACTGGCCTTTTACTACATTTAAAATAATTAAATTAAAGTAATCTTATTGAATTTAAATTTTCCGAATATTTAAATGTGTTTTCGCCAGAAAATCTTATTTGCTAATTTCATGTTTTTTCAATGTTTGAACTCATTCTGAAGCGTTTGACGCAAAAATTAGTCAAATATGTGTGTAATTAGTGTGTTCATAAAAATGTAACTTATCATCGACGTTATATAAGAATTATATAATTATAAATTATATAAGAAACGGCTATAATGATTTTGAAAATTTAAAAACTATTTGATAAGGACTTAGATTTGGTCCAAATTTCTAATATATAGATGAAAAAGCATAACAATAAAAATCTAAAAAATAAATTATATTAGGTTTTAAAAAATAATAACATAATTGCAATGCAATAAATTACAAAGTACTCGTTGGTCTTCAAAATAATCTTCATGACAATCTTCCTTATAATATCGTACTAATTACCCGCATTACAAATAATAATAACCAGTTATGTAGCATTCATAAAAATAAAACGCCAGCATCTTTTGATAAGTTTAAATGAAAAGCTTCGCCAAGTAAAAATAAGAGGAAAAATAAAGGAAATGTTTTCTCAATAAAATCATGAGAGGTTCGCTGAACTTGCCGGTATAATATCTTTATTCGCCATAGAATATGTAATACGCACAATCTATATTCGATTTAATATATATATATATATATATATATATATATATATATATATATAACTGCAATACTTTCGATATAGGAATTGTTGGAGGTCAACGATCCTCGAACGATGTTATTGTATGCACGTAGACACAAACGATATAAAAGCAGATTTCTTACACAAAAACTTTTTCCATAGCTCTTTAGCAAGTTTTTATTGCCAATTTTCCTATTATCACCAAGTAAAGAAGTTTGTAAAGCGGTCTCTGAACTCTTAGAATCTTTAATGTGTGTAAGTACAAAGAAGATTAATGTTACAAAAACATGGTTTGTATTTCAAGATGCTTAAAATGAAAATTACAGAATATTAAAACTTGAGATGTATTACTACAAACGTTTTACTACAGACTGATGGCATAATTTATGTTTGTAATTCATATTTTCACACTAAAATCTGGGCGAACCAAATTAACAAATTTTGCTTAAGGGGTCATAGAATATATATATATATATATATATATGAAGACATGATAATATAATTTAATTTCCCATAAATATTTTCAGAAATGTCTATTATATTGATTAACTAATTAAATATTAAAAAGCATTGAAAGCAATCTACTATAATATGCTCATATTTCGTAGCACATTCTAGTATAATTATGGGCATAAATAATAAATTGGTAATTATGATTAATGTTTAATCAATCATTTTGTTGAGGCATGCTCTAAACTAAATGAGATAACATTTTGGGCTAATTACTTTACCAATAATTATTTTCTCAATAATTATATTGAATATCAATCATATAAATTATACTGGAAACGATGGTATTTTTTGATGAATATTAAATAAACAATCAGAGTAATTGATAGAACTCTATAAAAAGTTAAATTATATATAAATAAAAATGAAACAAAAACAAGAAAATATATGATAGGAATTGCGTCTCAGAACAATTGACTATGGAATAAAATTTTTTATATTAGGTGCACAGATAGTTTCTAGTTGAGTTTCTTTTTAGATGAAAGACCAAGAAAATGAGATATTGCTTATGCACTAGGATTTTTTATAAAGTTTATGTCGATTATTTTGATGAGCAATGAATTCAATTTATATTTTAACTACAATGAAATACTTACAAGTTATGCAAATTTAAATAATTGTGGATAATTTTCTTTTCTAATATTTGCTATCTCAATAAGTTCATTCCAGCTTTTATAAACAGTTATATAACGTATAAGTATATATTGAAAATCTATCATGTTATGATCATTCGACCTGAACCACATCATAAATCCTTGGATGATAAATGTATAATGCCAAAAGCGACCGAACTTTATCTTATATTATTTACTATCTACCTCCAGCTTTATATTTTGAACCCTCATGTATAACCGACTGTTTTTGGTATATGGAACTACATATATATACACACACATATACATATATATATGTATATATATATATATATATATATATATAATATATATTACCATGTATCTCCCAGAGTGCAAATACTGATAGTAAGTTACGGGTTTCGTAGAATTTGGAGATACTCCACCGCGATCAAACATGTGAACTACATAAACATAAGTACACATATGCAAATTAGTATGTATGTATGTTTGTGTTGCCCATATGTTATTTTGCAAATATTAACCATTGGCCCAATGGTATTTCCCTATGGTGCTATTTTCCACATATCACTATGTGAAAATATTTGCGGATATCATACACAATTACACTATTCCTAGTTTACATTCAAATTTTAGAGCCCTGGGAATTAACAATTTAGTAGTTTTGTATAAAATTTATGGTTCAATTGGGATTTTTTAAATAAACCTAATTCAAAATTTAATTTAATTTATGTAGGATTTTATATTTCCAATGCATCAAAAGGACAATATTACAAGTTTGCAACACATTTATGTAATTTATGAGTGATGTAAAACATTCTGCATAGAAGCTTTGTTTTTCATCTATTTTTCAATTTAAAATTCTGATCGCTTAACATTAAAAGTATGTGCATATTATACAAAATATTTTATTTGTATCTCCAATTGAAAAATAAACCTTCATTGTTTAAGGCAGATAGAAAATATAAATGAAAATGAATACTATTTTATAGATGAAAATAAATACTGCTATAAAAAATGTATATAGATGAAAAAATAAATAAAAATAAATACTACATTATAAATGAAAATAAATACTATTATAGACGTTCATATTTTTTTGCAGTTGATCCTATACGTAATTTTTTATGGTTGATTATAAATCCCAATTTAAAGTTACTGAGTTTTTACATACGATTGACATCCTATATTTACTTTATAATTGAAAATTTTCATTACGGATTTATCTTGTTCAAACGGAAGCAATTTAGTCTTGACATTTATTTCCAATTTCATATGACCTTTTGAACTTTCAACCGAGTAGCCTAGACAAATACAGAAATGCGCTTTTCGAGATACCTGTATATATATATATATATATATATATATATATATATATATGTATATGTATATGTATATGTATATATATATATATATATGTATATAAATGTGTGTGCAATATTAGATTAATTTTGTTAGCACTTGGCTATAATATTCTACTAATGTAATTACTTTTCTTCAGCTTTTCAAATATTAAATTGCTTTCTTTCTTTCGAAGAATTTCAAAAGCGTTATCACGAATGATATAAACTTTTGTAAATGTAACTTTCATCAAAAAAATTTCATCATAATACACTTCAAATTTATGAATATGAATTATGAATATCCAACCATTTTTTCTGTATGTTATTTCAAAATTTTGTAGGAACAGTTTTCATTCCCATACAAATTCTTTGCAATAGCAAACAATGCAGAGATATCTTATAAACAATAAAAAATATTTAGTTAGCAACATGAGTGCGATTATTACATCAATATTACAGCCTAGTAATAAAAAGTTCCGATAATATATACATTTAAATGATGTGTTTGTAGATGGATACATGTGTGTCATTTATTTATTTTTAATTCAATCTATCAATCTATTAAAATATTATCGTGTTGCTAAATTATTATTCCATCAATGCATTGCATATTTGCTGTGTGAAATTGAATACTCTTGATCCCACTTTCATGCAAATTCTCGGAACATATTCAATATTGCATATTGTATTAGTGTTGCAGGCCCTTAGTAACATTGAATAATATATCCGGGCCAAAACTATGCATTTTGGGTACAGCTTATAGTTAACAAGAATGCTTTCTGAACAGATTATTCGAATAATCCACAGCTGGCATTGAGGCATGAGTATTCCATAATGGTTTCATATGGAGAACAGTTGGAAATTTGATTACATATATTGCCTTGTTACACGTGCGAATAATATCGGTTGAGAATTATGCTTCCATTATCGATGTGATGATTATATTAAACTGATTACCACGAGTAATTTTAATTAGATTAAACTAATTACGAATTACAAATTCTAAATAGTTCCAGAAACTCATTTAACATATCACTACGTGCATCAATCACGTTCTGTAATTAGAATCAAATGCGCTTGATTGAATTAATTTGATCATGGTAATAATAATTCAATTTTTTTTCAAGTATTTTCATCAAAAAACTCATGTTATTTTGCTTTATAATTTTACTATAACTATAATATAAATTTATATCAATATGAACCATATGCCATTTTTATAACTATGTCCATAATAATTTTTGTTTGTGCTTAGTTCAGTTTCATACCATCGAACAGATTCTTTTAGTATCGAACTAAATAATAGATTTTATTTTATTTTGTACATCAATCAGAGTTTAAGATTTTTTTAGTATCGAGTTAAAATTAATAGATTTATTTTATTTTGTAGCAATTAGGGTTTAAGAGTACTATTAATAGTTGTGATGATACTTTTTAACTGCATGACATTTTAAGAAGGCAACCTGGAGGTTGCAGTATCTCTATGATCTCTATTTCTTACATATTTTATTATTAGTATTTCTCTAATACTAATGGTTTTTAATATGATGTAGAAAAAAGAGTAGTTTCTCTTGTAAACATATTTAGATTTATATTTTTAAGTGAAAACAGATATGTGAGGCTATTGTGGTTATCGAACCTGAATTTTTGGCTGTTAAGACCAAAACACCACGGAAGTTCTAAAAATAATAGGTAGAAGTGAATAATTCTCGATAGAATATTATTTATACTGATAGTAATATGATAATATTGTTCTTTTTGACTGAGATTTTGCAACAAATTCTTCACAGATGTGTAGCTATTATTAATATTATTAGTTTCATAATTATAAATGTTTAATCATATTCAAGCATATGAATTAATGTTTAATCAAGATATATAGTGAACAGTGTCTATAGTTTAGTGTAGTGTATGTATATTATTCGGGCACATCTGTTTGCATTAATGAAATTCCCCAAATCGTTTTCAGCTTAAACGTCCGTGTAACAAACCAACAAACAAGAAACTCATTATTTATAACAAGATTTGAGGCGTCCAACTGAGTCTAATTAATAACTTTTCCAAGTCCTGAACATTTATCACGGACGAAATCTCCAGAATAACTTTTTAACGAGGTCTAGTTTTGTACAAATTTACGGTTCACCGAAGGCGATATTGAAGTTTTCATATTTCTCTCTTGGTTTTCTTCAACATATATAAACAGCGACCTTTTGCTAAACTTTTTCCGCTCGGTCGCATATTACTTTCTTTCGCCTCTCTTCGGCCAAGAGAGTTACTGGGGATATCTTCTCGAGGTATGGGCTGTGATTTCTTTGAACTTCTTTGCTTGCTGATTTTTATTTTATCTGACGAGATTTATTACAAGAAATACTCGTATATCTTTTATAGTGCAATTGCACTGTATCCTGTATAATGATTATATAAATCGCTGTGATTGTGGAGCAGCAGCTTCTGAAAATAATATTTAATTTAAAGATATGCTTTTGATGATGATAGAGCTTTTATAATCATGATTTTAATTATTTTGCAAATTTGCAAATTTGAATAAAGGTGTAACTGTCGACGACAGTCACAATATATGCAACCGTTGGCAAATTTATCAATTCGACAATTTAAATTGAATAAAAAGATCCTGATCGTTGTATTTGCTTTGTTATATGTTGTCACCGTTGGTACATTCACTAATTTTCTTAATTCTTTGTCACGGACGTACCTAATTGAGATTCATTTACTAATATGGAGCAGGTTTTGAGCATTTAAATTAAATAATCTGAAAGAGTTCAATTATATTTTTTATCCCAAAGGTAGTATTTACTCTTTGAACTCTATTGTCCAGTTTTGCGCTTGTTTACCATGTTCATCTGCTCGGGTGCTCCACTAATCCACAAAGGAGAAAGGTTAGAGTTCACAATCGGCGCCCGAATAGTGTTCACTGTAGTGGAAAGTGATACAGAATTCAGTTCGTGTAATTTTTGATATATGTCTCAATTAACTGTTGATAACGTGGGAATTGCAGAGCATCAAATATCAGAATTTAATTGGAATATATTGTAATTGAAGCTTTTTCTTGATGGCTTATACATTACATCATCACCGAATGATAATCGAAATATCATTGCACTCAAAGTTTGGTAGAAATAACTCGTATCTGAAACATTACCGATTTTTTTTTGTCTATCGGCATGTACCTCATTTTCAATTTAATATTCTTGTTACAGTACACAATATTATTTATAATATCGAAGTATTTTCATATATTTGTGTGTATGAGTCTGCAAATTGTATCTATATTTTATTCAACATTTCTGCTCTATAAAATACGCGTTTAGTAATTCAAAATCTAACTCATATTCTCAAGCGTATAAAATAAAATGCAAACTAGTTGGTTTGGTATTTAGCCTTGAGGCAAATTACATGAACTTCCCGATATGTGTAAATAATCGACTTGATCAAAAAAATGTGTAAATAATATACTTCATTAATCCTACTTTAAAAAAAACGATAATAATTTTAGCAAAGTTTGACGAATTTTTAAAATTAAACTACTTGTTGTAAGGCCGTAATATTACAGTAAGTTCTATAAGACCATGATGTATATCGCCAAAAAAAAAATTCCATGAAAATCGGCTTAAATTTTTTTTCAACAGTTAATTACAAGAAAACGGCTCGGTAGATTTTCACCTAAAATTAATCAGCATCATTCCCAAATGATATCTTTCGAACAGTATTTGATTTTTCAAAATCGGTTCGGTAGGATAAGCTTAAATGTGGACGAAAATTTAACACTTTTTTTCAACATTTAATTACAAGAAAACGGCTCGGTAGATTTTCACCTAAAATTAATCAGCATCATTCCCAAATGATATCTTTCGAACAGTTTTTGATTTTTCAAAATCGGTTCGGTAGGATGAGCTTAAATGTGGACGAAAATTTAATACTTTTTTTCAACAGTTAATTACAAGAAAACGGCTCGGTAGATTTTCACCTAAAATTAATCAGCATCATTCCCAAATGATATCTTTCGAACAGTTTTTGATTTTTCAAAATCGGTTCGGTAGGATGAGCTTAAATGTGGATGAAAATTTAACACTTTTTTTCAACAGTTAATTACAAGAAAACGGCTCGGTAGATTTTCACCTAAAATTAATCAGCATCATTCCCAACTAATATCTTTCGAACAGTTTTTGATTTTTTAAAATCGGTTCGGTAGGATGAGCTTAAATGTGGACGAAAAGTTCAACACTTTTTTTCAAATTACAAAGAAACGGCTTGGCAGATCGTCGCACAAAACTGACAAACGATAGTCCTCACCGAAATACATCAAATGGCTTTTAAATTTCTAAAATCGGTTCAGGCGTTTTTGAGAAAGTCTAATCAAAAGTCTAATTTTGACAAATGCCAAAAAGACCATACTGATTTTTGCAAACTTTGACGAATTTTTAAAGCTGAACCAGTTGTCGTAGGACCGTAATATTTTAGTATGACCTAGAAAACTATGGTATCTATCGTCAAAAAAATAATCATAAAAATCGTCAAAAATTTTTTTTTAAAAACTTTATTACAAGAAAACGGCCCGGCCGATCTTTACCAAAAACTAATCAGCACGATTCCCAACCAATATCTATCGAACGGTTTTTGAATTTTCAGAATCGATTCAGAATTGCGGGCTAAAACGTGGACGAAAATTTTTTCACTTTTCTGCAATTTACAAAGAAACGGCCCGGCCGATCGCCGCACAAAACTCAGAGACGATAGTCCTCATCGAGATACATCAAATGGCTTTTAAATTTTTGAAATCGGTCCAACCGTTTTGGAGAAAACGTCGATTTACGGCAAAAAATCTGTTCACACACACACACACACACATACACACACACACACACACACACACACACACACACATACTTTTTCCAAATTTGGTCTCATTCGATTCAGAATGGCTCGAAACGTCAAGAAAACATAAAATTAGCGATTCGGATTTTTTGATGAAAACATAAACTTCTCCTTCGGGAAGTTAATAACTGCATATATTTTTTCAATTTCTATTTATTCTATTTCTATCGTTGTCTGAATATGCTTAATTTCCAGTTTACAAATGTTATAAATAAATATTATAATGTTTATCTTTATATAATTATGAAATATATTATTGTACCTTCAATTTATCTTTGCAATAATTATATTTTAATTAATTAATTTTATGTGCAGTTTGAGTAAATAAATGCACAGTTTTAAACTGCGGCTATGCATGAAATCGTAGTTGTATCACAACGTTTATTTTAATTAAATTTAATTAGATTCATTTTAATGATTGAATCATTTGAATAATAAAGTTGGGAACTAAAAACTTTTATTGAAGCTTAACATGTTTAAATATAAACACTATAAATGAATATGAGCAATTGATTGATACAAAAAATGGACCATTTTTTATAATGAATTAATCATAATTTATATTATAATAAAATATTGTAATTTATATTATTATATTTTTAATATTATGCTACATAAATGTACAAGGCGTCTCCACCGTGCCGTTCCTTTTCTGACTAAATAAATTATTTGTGAGTTCTCTAAGGCTCAATGTTTTCAAAGTACAACATGCTCGCAAATACGATTTTATTGATCAAATTCTGTTTTTGTTCTATTGAAATAGTCATCTACTTCATATAGTGCTCTCCAGGGTTGTATTATTCGAATTCTATACCCTCCTTGTCTGTATTTTGAAATTTACCATGACTGATATGTGTGTAGCTCGATATGACTGACACTATTCATGTAAAATCCAGAATTTCATGGAATGAATTGATTTAGAAATTTCTAGCAGCATTTCAAATGTTTGTGGTTTGTTCGAAAATGCTGTGATGGATTTCAAAGGCTATTGTGATCGTTTTGTAGCTATTAAACGATAACAGAATGAATTTGGAATTCTAGTGTAATAAAGGTTATTACGTTAGTAAATCCTTTATATTATGATCACGACTGTTACTAACTCATAAATATGAATTAGTTTCTAAACACCTAATTAAAACTTTTGCAGTCACATAAAATTTAAACCAGGAACAATAAACAAAGGAACGCATACTTTCAATGGAACACGTGTAATTTATAAGACTAAAAGTAGATAATATTAAAACTTTTATGAAGCGAATTAAGTGAAGATTTAAAGACGCATAGACCAATGTTTTTTATTTTTATCAACTATAAAAGATGCTTGAGATTTCAATAGAATAAGATGCCGATCACTCTCACAAAACAGCATCTAACAGTGAACAAAAAGATTATTTTGGAATTTCATGATTTAAAGAAACAGCTTAAATTAAAATTAATATTAACCAATTGTTCATATTTTAATGAGGTTTCATTGATCTTTATATTATTTTCTTTACGCGAGTAGCCCAGTAATTAAACTTTTATTCATCCTTAATTAAAATATTTTTAATCAAACTTCTTGTTAAAATCACAAAGTTTTAATTAATTACTAGGATGAAAAGAGTACGAATCCGAAGGCGTAAGAATTGCTCACTGAAATAAAAGTCCAAATTACTCTGAAACCATTGAAACGTAAAATCAATAAAAACTTGATTTGAATACGTAAAACTTGTTGCCTGTTTTTTCACCAGAAAATTTTAAAGGTTTTAACGAAGGCTGTCGTTAATTGGAGTCGATACAAGTTATCGTTTTTAATTATGACGGAACCAGACTGTACATTTAGTTTATTATTGACTTGAGAGAGAAGTTCAAATGTACCTTCATATTTATTTTTGTCGAATAATTAATTTAAAGTTGAGAGTTTCGGCCTTTTATCAAATAATGCAATTACTTTCTTAAGGCAAAGGTTAATTATAGACGGTGTTCTAACCAAATTGATACTCTGTAATAGGATTCCGAAAGTGTTATATTCAAGTATTGACGTCATTTCGGAGGTATTTTACATATATAGGGTATAAGATTTATTTAAAGGTTATTACCAAAATTATTGTCATGTGCTAAATCCATTTTATAACGTGGCGCATTATATTTCAGTCTGCATTATCGTTAATACTGTCAAATAAGGATTAACAAGGTGATGTCTTATCTCTATTCAGATATTATTAATTGTATTCAAATATATCAGTTTCATATTCGAATACATTGAATACTAATAAATTGAATTCTTAGTCTTTTAGGTTAACCGATTATTTTTTGGATAAATTTGTTTTGTCAGTAATAGAAATGTATTAAGCATATATAAAATTTAATAACCTGTCTATTCTGGGTGAGTTGGCTAGATTTAGAAGACAAACGGACAATTTCACGTAAACGATAAATTTGTTTGATCAAGTTGTGCATATTTTAAAAGGTGTTTCGGAACTTTATTATTCATGGTCGGTATCGGGAGTCCTATTTTATTCAATATGTATCAAATATTCCGTCATTGGATGTGACCTACACAAATATAAAGGTCGGGTATTATTATTTGCGGCCGGAACATGTCACACTATTGTCCATACAAGGATACAAAAACTTTCTATACATAAAAGCTCGCAAGCTATTTTACGATGTATTTTTCATGACCAAATATTTTTATCGGCTATTATAAAAAATGTATACAAAAGAAATGTATCGAAAATCGAATGGAGACGACGAAGTTATGAATGTAGCATAATCTATACATGGTGATACATAGAAATTTTGTTAGAAGTATGAGATGATTGTGAAACACTTTTTATAGTCTGTATTGTAGAATTTTGCAATTTAGTTTGGTTTGGTTTTGCACAAATAACGAATTATTGTAATGTGTATACGTTATGTTCAATATTATAAAATTTTCAGGAATTAAAAGAAAAAAATGTCCAAGAAGAATTGTGTATTTAATAGATATATTGGTTTTTGGTGAAAAATTAACGTCACCTATTTGCTATAAATTATTTCTCTTGGTTTCTTTTTTATTTATTTATTTACTCTTCTTTTTATTTATTCATTTTCAAAATAAGTTTTCTAAATGTAAAAATTATTAAAACGTTGAGCATTTCAAACAACGTTTTTATTGCTAATTTTTACTTTACTTTGGTTTTATTACCCCTGGATTAAAAGTAAATGATTCTCATATAAATTTGCTTCCAAACTTATTGGGTTTTATTATGTTTAAATTAAATTTAAGAGTATACCTACGTCGGTGTTTTTATCTAATTAAATCAAAACAATAATTTTCACAATGTATATATAGGACTATAACACTTTTGGGTTAAAACAACTAATGAATATTTGGGTTATGTTTAGCTAACTTCAAATTCAATTATTCTAATTTAGTTTCTATTTCAAATTCATGAAAGTTGCGATCTACATAGTGTTTTTTTTTTCAATATAAATTTTATTTACATAAACTGTAATATAATTTTCAGTTACAGTATGAAGTTTATTTACATAATTTTTAACCACCTACTTGATTTTGTTTGAACATTTACATCTTCCTTCAAAAGCTCCTAAAATTTTCAATATTTTTTCTTCGAATTACCTTGACTTTGAAGTGTGTAGGTAGGCACTTGGTACATAAGGAATGATTTTAGAAAATTAAAGTAGATCTTCAGATAAGGCGTGTAATCAGATGATGTTACATTTTACGTGAGAAGTCTTTTTCGTGAAGTACATATTCTCTTCATCATCGCATTTCTATGTCACAGGGGAATAAGGGACTGAAATTAATATTTCAAACACCTTTTGATTCATTTATTTAATTTTCTATATGACGTGAATACTGAAATTTTAGAAATTAGATGCATTAAATACATTTATATTTCAAGCCATCTAAATTTTGTTAAATTAATATGTATGTCTCTAATTATACATTAAGAAATTGGCAACAGCATAATACTAATTTATTGTTAATAATAAAATTTATTTAAAATATTTTAAAATATTTTTTTAATAATATCAAGTTAAGTTTGAAATATAATTGTGATATAGTTGTATTATTTATTAGGTTATTTTATTTAAAATTTCTATGATTTTCTATGGTATTGTATATTTCTTTCAATTTTGGTATTGGCGCTTCGGCTGAAGTTTATGTCTTAATTGAAGCTTTCCTCAACGAGTTATATAAATACTGTTATACGTAAATATAACTGTAATGCATACTTGAACAATATTAATAAAATATAATAAATTTTATTAAATTGGCAACTAAATAAGTGCGGTTTTCAACTCAAACAGCTTTAATTGAATTTTTTTGTTTGCTGTCGTAGTACCGACAGCAATTTCATAATGTTTAGTATGCAATTTTAGTATCATTTAGTATTTTCCGTTTGGCGTTTATTGAAAGATGGAAAATCAAATCGATTTTTTTATCATATTTTACTTTTTTATTTCTACAAGTGAAAAGCCATCTTAAGCCCACAAAAAATTATGAGCTGTTATGGGCTAACTTGACAAATCGAAACACTGATTTTTTCATTACTGGCATCACTCGTTAAATGTTATTGGAGCTTAGTTGGATGTTTTACCATATCCACCATACAGCCCTGATCTTGAACCTTCTGATTACTTTTTGTTTCGATCTTGAATGGTAAACAATTTAATGATTATGATGGTCTCAAATAGTACACGACCCAATTTTAAAATTTTAAATAAAAACCAGAAGTTTTATGAAGGTGGGATGATGATTCTGCTTAAAAGATGACAAAAAGTCATTGATCTAAAATTTAGATACTAAATAGACAATACAATACAGAATAACGTTATTTAGTTCAATGAACAAAGTGTCTTTGGTTTTCTAACAAAAATCCGCACTTACTTAGTTGCCAACCTAATATACAGTACAAGAAGTGCAAATCTTGTAATAGTAAATCTTTTACTATGGGTTATATGAACCGTTGCGAATTTATATAATAAATAAAGTGAGCTTTTCAAGTTCTGCAGGCAGCATACAATGGTTTATAAAGTTTTATTGTTATTGTGCTGGTACATATACGTTCACAGATTCAAGTCCATTGTACACCTAGTTAGATAAAAAGCATGATGCACTTTGTTGTTTCAGCAGAGATACAACAACACTAAATCGCTTATCTAACGAACGTCGTCTGGCAAACTCGAAACACTCATCATATTTTTTTTATCACACCTCGTACTATATAATTTTTCATTTACTTTTCACTTACTATAGGTGTATATTTTCTCAACTTTCCGGTTCACGGGCGTTTTCACATATTAAGACTGTAGCCGTCGGCTCGGCTGGAGCTCATTTATAATCCGCACATCGACTCATGTGGGTACGAGTAACTCGTGTTTTCCCGAAAAGCGTTTCACATTTCGTACACAAGCAATCAACGCAAGAACAAACATCCCAACTGACGGGCTCAGTTGCCGAGAGACAAAGATCGTTAAAGTTGCGGATTGATACAAGAAATGGGGAAAATGGGGAAAATGACTCAATTAGAGAGAATTTTTATGACTATGTAAGTTGTTGGGTTCAATAGAACTTTAATTGCCGGCGAGAAATTTGTCTATTCATTTCATTCACGCCAATCGCCCCTATTTTTTGCATTTAATTATTGCCGATCAAAATAATACAGTTTAAAACAACATGCTGGTTGTAAATGCATTGAAAAAGTTTATCTCCAATGAGTTATCCCTTTTTTTATTTTTCAACTTCCCGCAGGGCAAGTTACAGTAATCGAAAAAAAATCGAAAATGAAAATTTTTATATATCTTCACGCTTCAGAGGTTTCTGAAAATTTTGGCATACCTTAGAAAAAATTGATGTATGTGTGTGTGTTCGTGTGTGTGTGTGTTCGGATACAAATTTTCGTCGACGATTTCGGGAACACGGATGAAGCGATTTGAATCATTCAAAAAACATTCGATTCGCATTGACAAGGAGACGTGCTGATTATTTTTTGACGAAGGCAGGTTTAGCCGTTCTGAAGATATGAGGCAAAAAGTGCCAAAAACGGTAGCTCAGTTTTTAAGAGAGCGGAGCATCCGATTTGAATAATTCAAAAAACATTTTACTTGTATTAACAAGATAAAGAACTGATCAAATTTTCATGAAAGCAGGTCCAGCGGTTTCGGAGATCTAGTAAAAATAGTAAAAAAAATGCCATCTGGCGGTTAAAAATGATCATTAGACATATGCACATCAAATTATCAGATATTTTATAGAGATTTTAACAATAAATATACATTTTGTTTACATTCCTGTGGGTTCCGTACCAATGTTTATCCGTTAGACGCCCGCGCGGCGCTTCGAAATTTCGTCTCTATGCAGTTAAAGCAGTACAATTGCTTTGGAAAAAAGTTCAGAATTTTTGTCAAAAATTTATAGTTTTACAAAAATCTAATTTTTTCAGAGTATTTTTTTTCAAAAATGTTAATCTTTTTTTAAAAAAAATATTTTTTGGTACGGGAAGTTCCAGCAATTTGCGTTAAAGCACGATGCCATCCGCCCCACTAGTTGACATTTTATTTAAGGCCTTCGAGTAGGAGATTCCTCACTCAATTCTTTTCTTTATTTGTTGGGTGACTTGGTAATATTTGTGGTGTTGATACTTCTTTCTTTTATTATTTCATTAATAGTTTTTATTTTTTATTAATATATTTTATATCTTTGCTAACCTTTATTATTATGTATTTCTAGTAATGTGCATCCAATATTTTTTCAACATTGGCAGTCAGCAATGATCATGTTTTGTGGTTTTGGAAGCATGCGTTCGTTGATTCGTTTGCATATAGCTTTTTTGTCATGGGTTCCAAAATTAGTCATTATTACTTTATATATTATTAATCATGTTAATATAAATTGTATATTATATCAATAAACAAGATCACATTTAGAAGTAATATGATCTTAGTTAGAAATCTTGATTCTCTACATTAAGTAAAATGTAGATCATCAGTCCTGTGACCATTTCTACACCGATTGAATGAATGAATAAAATTTTCACATAACAAAGTTTCACAAATCTTTAAACTTTTGTGCAAACATCGTTTAGTTTAGTTGTTGACATCGGAACCGTTTGAAAAGTGATGGAACTCGGGGCCAAACATTGCCCTGTGTCTCTGTCTGCGTCAGTATGAGATCATCAAGTCCTATTGTTTGTCCTGAAATTCCCTTGCGTCACAGAGATAACTCTTCGCATTTTGCGATCTCTCGCTCGACGTCCCTCACTTAATAATAATCGTCCTACTTCCGTTGCAATGCACTCAAATTGTAGGGTGCACCGGGGTAATAATGGACATAATTTTGTCATCAATGGATGTTTGGCAGATTCAAATTTCGATTGGATGTAGAATATATAGTTAGGCATAAACCGATTTTACTACTATGGTGCAGTGCTAATGTTAGATATATGAACCAAAATCCTTACAAAATGCCAACAAAATATCTGCTATTTTATGTTAACAAGTAGAAATTATCACTGTCACTTCTAATTTCTGTTCAGTCAATATTTCATTTTGTCGTAGCATCATATTGAGGCATTTTTGAGAGGATCAGAAGTTGTTATTAAGAAGTTCTATTTGTGTTCATAATTTCATCTATTTACCTTCGAGTTACTAAACTTGGTGAATCCGGCAGGTACTTTGTCCTTGTATGCAAATATTAAATTAGGGTCTATCATTTCTCAGAATTCCATGAAAGACAACATCATTGCCTATATTTATGTCTACTGTGAAATATTTTTTTTTTTTTTAGTTTTTGAACAGCAATCAGAACCTTACGTCCTGTGAGCTGTTGGGTTGAAACTTCTACTTACTTCGTATTTATTTTAAGATAGTAACCCAATGGTTAATCCATCCTTATTTGATGATTTTTGTTATTAGAATTAATCTAATAGGGCTGACATTTTATTGGTGCAGCAATGCCGGGCAAAGGCTATTTTCATTTGGAAACATATTGCTATCTATATTTTCAAGTGAAAATCATTGTCACCGCTGCCTGACAACAGGCTGCTCGAAGTGGGTATCGAACCCGGGACCTCTGAAACAAGTCCCGTCGCTCTTAACCGCTCACCTACGGGCGAGCCCTGCTGTAAAATATATAACTTAGAAATTCAAAAGCATTAGAAAACTTATTTGATAAGTATTTTATACAGAGATTGCATTTAAATTCCCGAAGGCGAGTGTATCAATTCCAAAAAATCCGATTTGCTAGAATGCTGTCAAAGTTTTAAATCATTCTGAATCGTTTGAAATCGAAATTGGTGTATCTGTTTGAAGCAAAGTATGACATTTGGTCAATGTTTTCTGAAAAGATGCAGAACCGATTTCAACAATTTTAATGTTGGAAAAATCTTCATGCTAATTGAGCAGCATCTTTAGAATTAGAAAAAAAGTGCAAAATCTTAAACCGAAATTGATTTTTTTTTTGCAAAGTATTAGTTGGGACTCATACTGATTAGCTTTTGGTCTGGCTCTTTCCTAGGAATTAATTTTTTTTTCTATGGAGTTCTGATGTTAATTTTAACGAACATTCTAAAATACTAGGAACCCACAAAAAGTGTTAAAATTATTAAAATTTGATCAAATTTGGAACAATAGGTCCGTGTAAAAATATCTTAAATTTTATCATCATTATTTGGAATGTTGCTAAATCCATATTCTTATTGATCAAGCACTTATACAAATTGGGAAGTTTGGGTACTATATCTGAAGGGAAAATGCCACTTATACCTAGTTTCTATTTACATACCCATGTATTATTAAATTTAATGGATCTGACAGGTACTTGGCCTCAGTATGCTATTAAATTAAGGTCTATCTATTACACGAACTCCTCTCAAGAATGTCATGAAAGTGGACATCATTATTATATTATCTACCGAAATTTATATAACTATAATATCAGATCCTTTGGGGTTGAGTTGACAATTAATAACTAGATAATTTTACAGACAATGTATTATATATGTTGATTTCCTTATCCTACTTGGAAAACTTCCATTGGATCTAAGCCAAATCTTATCCATCAGTTTTTAACATGTCTCCTTTCTTTGACATTGAACGAAAAGCTTTAACTTTCGCCAAAATAAAGCTGACATATTTTCATTTGTTTTCAATTTATTCAGTGTAAGTATATTTATTTGACACGAATAATACAGGATAATGTAAAATTTGAAATAGAACCCTAATTATTATATCATCTTTTAATGGTATTTATTCATGATAATATATTGAAAATTGGAATATAATTATATATTTCATTTATTTCTGCATGAAATTTTGAAAGATTAAAATTAATTTTACTCAGTTTCTGCATGTGACTGAACTGGCAAGTTTTAATGACTCTGTGCGTTTTTTTTCATCAGATCGTCGATAGCATGAGTTTAATTAACGTCTGCATATGATGGGAAACTTTTTTTATAAACGTTTAAAACTATTTTTTATAGCAATGGAAATCGTGAAATTCAAATTGAAAATGGAACTGTGGAGGCCATTGCGTATAAATGTTCTATTTGCCATTCGAAAACATTGTCACAAAAAAATAATATTGTTTCGGGAAACAACTGATGGATTTGCGTCATATTCTGAATATCTACGTATGGAATTGGATTCTCTTTTGTGGATAAAATTTTTTGTATATAAATTTTTATGAATGTTGTTTTCTGAAAATTGCAGAAATTAATCCAGGCTTGTAGTAATCGCTTAGAAAAACTTGCAATATTTTTTGCCACTGCTGCTTTTTCAAGTTTTTACTAATGCAAGTTAAATTATTATTTCGTATGTGATTTGATTAAAAACAATATAATATGAATATATATTTTTTTCCATAATACATTATCGTTCTTAGGTAAATATTTTTGATAACTTGCTGATAGTTGATCCGTTAGTTATGAAGTACATGTAACAACAAATATCAATTTTATGATATTATGTTCTTGTATGAGCTGTTTATTTTACTTTACTTTGTTTTACTTTGAACTTATATTATCTTGGCAAAAGGCCACAAATTCTAATGTGATATTAATAATAAATCTTGATTTTCTATGAATTAGTCAGAATTTTCATTTAAAACCAATATGTCTGATTCGGATAAAAATTACATTAATCAATTAATTCTTCAAACTCCTTAAATAAATAATTTTCAGAGTTTATAAACTCTGTGTATAAATAATCCTCATTCTTTATCCATTTGGAGCCCTGAATGGAATCCTGTCTTCTGATTTTGGGGCTGAAGAAATTCTTTTCAGGTTTTTTTTCATGGTGACATTGTACTACAAAAATTATTGTAATATTTTTATCAATATATTTTAGGACTTGAAAAAGCTCATTGATCTACCTTAGATCGTTGTATACTTGAGGTTTAATTAAAGTTTTTTTTATTATTATTAGTATTACATATCTGTATATGAATATTATGTACGTTATGAGGATTCCAAATATTTTTATAATACAAAAGTTTTTCTGTTTACCAGATCTAGTAATAATGAACTTCATTCGTTCTCTTTGAGATCAAAAGACTATGGGATTTGAACAAAGCTACCCAATATGCAGAATACACATATTTAATATTACAGACAATCAAACACATAAACTGCTTTGCCTAGATTTATTAATATTTGGAAAGCTAATAAACGTATGAGCATTAAACTCCAATGAACTTCAAGAGGAACTAAAATTTATCATGTGTTTAATTAAATACTATATATTGCGGTGTAAGTTTTAATTAATGACTATTTAACACAAATAATCAGAAGTTTTCGTGTTCAACCACAGAATACATTCATTAAAAGTTTTGTGCTAATGATGTTTGAAATATAAATAAATGGTAAATATAAATAAATAGTAATTATGAATAAATACTTCATTATGATGATGTATTTTAATTGAACGATTGCGTATATTTAACTATGAACAACTAAGCTATTTACCTGAGAATAAATAGTTTTAAAAAACAATGAAAATTGTACCTATTTTGAATCGCGTTTTCTACTATTATTATTAATATTATATTTTTTACAAACATTTTTCTTTTATCTAGGTCATTTAACTTCACTTTTCTGTAGTCAAAGAAAATCCTGAACTTTACTTCAGCACTCTATTTTGAATATATTATTATTTCTAACGAAGAGATTCATCGAATATCTAGGACTATATCCCAGTGCATTTACATTTATATCTACTGCTCCCGTTGCAAGCACAATATGTTTCTGATTTTATGAATTTAGTTTTTGATTTTATAGAAGCTGTTTATAATTGAATTTCTTAACACTGTTTGGAAGGTTCAACCATTTTAAATTGCGTTAAGATCGACTTTCATGTGGGATCGTCCGCAAATCTAGTTTTACTTTGATCTCCTATTACTTCAGCAAAGTGCTATAAATTCTCTAGAGCTTAAGTTTAAAGCTTGAGGTACTCTGAAACCGCATATTGTAAAGAGGTTTGGAATCCATGAACCTGTTTATAAACTGTAATCAGATTATTTAACTGCAAATTTACAGTTTTGGTCAAATGTTTTTAAGTTAGAATTAAACTTGTTCAGATCTAAAATTTAGACCAAGATCTGAAATTTGGAACCAGATCTAAAATTTACACGTATTGAGTTCCAAAAATTTCCTTTAAGGCTTGTACCTTATTGTGCTATGCAGCACTATTTTTTTTTCTAATAAATTAGTAAATTTAATATGCTAACATATGTTCTTTCTCTTCCAGAGTGTCTTATTCGATGAAATCGAGCTCGCAAACCTATGTGTGGCGGAATGCAGTACTAAAAACGTGAACCACAGTTTCCAAGTAAGAACTTTTTACCTATATAACATCCGTATCCGACTTTCTCTGTAAATTTCTTCTCATAAACGCGAACTAAAAGAAATACGTGTCGCGTTTTTATTTCCCTCATTGCAGATAATGGTGGAAATGACATATAAAGAATTTTTATGTTGGATACTTAAATGGAATGCGTTCGATGATGAAGTAAATGTTTACGGCCATTTATACCCCCTGGGATAATAAATAACTTTGTTTTGTGCTTTTGGTTTTTTATATTCGCTCTTGGACATCGCTTTTTTATCTTGGAAATGTTAAAAGTTGCATTAGTATAATAAATTGTCTATCTTATGGTATATATTCATATGACAAAATATTTATTCAGTCATAATGTGACATTAATTTATTTTGTAATTATTCGTCACAAATATTTTTTTAATTTAAATGTAAAAATTAATTTGAATGGTTTCGTACTTTCTAACGATGTAATTTAATTTTATCGGATAATTGGTATTAAAATAAGATGATATATAGGTATGCTATATTAAATTATTAACTAATATATACCTACTTTCCAAATGTGATTTCTAATGAATATTATAAAGGATTGATCAAAATATGAATATAATGAATTTTCAAAATTTAATTAAAAAAAACATATTCATTAGATTTGTTATCTAAAATAGAACTGGTTCTATTAAATCTGAATTTATTAAATAATAAATTAATTTTCATCATAGTCATTTTATTTATTATTTTTATTAATTTCTTTAAATATTCTTATATAAATTTTTACATTGTTAAGAACCTAATACAAGAAGTAATTTCATATTGCCAACAACTAAGTAATTTCATTTGATATTTGGTTTTAAAGTGAATTTTTAATTGTGTTAAATGAATTAATTAATAATTAACTGGTCAAGTATAATTTTTAATAAGTTTTATAGGGGATTGAGTCAAAATATTACTGATAAATAATCAATTATTAAAATCCTAATAATAACAATATTCAATATGAAGCATATTTTTATTGATAATATCTATAATTTATTATATATATATATATATATATATATATGTGTGTGTATATATATATATATATATATATATATATATATATATATATATATAAAATATATTTGTGGCTTTAAACACAAGAAAACATATATAGTTGGAAATTGAAAATTGATTTGATACACCTTTTCATCATTATTTCTTCTGCAAACAATGATTATAAATCATTATAATTGACATAATATAAAAGCTAAAGAATAAAGTAGTTTCTGTTTGATATTTATGGGTTTAAAATAATAAGCAATATAAGTCACTTAAACACGTTATTTCCATATTGAAAATTATTGAAAATAAATATCTTATTTTTTATATAATTTCTTCTTATGACTTAGCTATTATTTATAAAAAAATATTTTCAAGAAAAGTTTTATATTATTATCATTAAAATATTGTTAATATTATTCACAATGAATGGAAAAACAACTATTGACTTGTTTTTTCAACATGTCACTATAATATATAATGTCCTTTCACGGCTAATAATTGTAAATTTCACAAATTTACTAAATGTCCTTAACTGGCCAATTGTGAATATAATCGTGAATAAAATAAAAAGATATATATAATTTTACGGTTTACGATTTTGTAAGTAATAGAAAATTTATTACACAGTTCTTTGACCCCCTATTACGTATAACATGTATTTTATTACTTGTTCATATAAAGCCATTTTTAGTGAAAGAAATAAAAGAGTGAAATCTGAATATTATGCTCTTTCCTACAATACTATCAACTTTGGGAAAGTTTATCCAATGGCAAATGTTCATCGATTTTATTGAGCTCTTTTACAACAAATCCATGTTCCTTTCCATATGAAAAAATGCAACTTTCCATATCTTTTTTCATGCAACAATTTATTCTTTTTCAGGTGATAACACCGAATCGATCTTTAGTACTTATGGCGGAAACACGACCAGAAATGGAGGACTGGCTGTCCGCCTTGAAGCCGCCTCCATCGCCTCTACTATGAACAAGGAGTCCACGATTTTTTATCAGGAGATCACCACTGGTGAGTAATGATTTTAAATTATTTTCATCCACATCATTAATCAAAGGAAATGTAATATCATTCAAATGTTCAGGACTAATCCTATGGAATCCTATGTGTCAGAATTACACGACGATCAGAGTAAATGGCTTAAC
This sequence comes from Ctenocephalides felis, assembly GCF_003426905.1. NCBI lineage: Eukaryota > Metazoa > Arthropoda > Insecta > Siphonaptera > Pulicidae > Ctenocephalides > Ctenocephalides felis. The sequence continues at coordinate 2,811,460 of NW_020537646.1, forward strand.
TTTGATAAATTGATCCGTACAGTTTAACAATCAATCATGAAAAAATAATTTAAAATCGAATAAAAATACATATATTCATCATGAAGATATATAAATATGCAGAAGGCAATACCAAAATGCAAAAACAATCTATTTACATTTCATTAGTTAAAAATATTCATTTTCCTAGAAGTAGGTTCTGACTTTTATAAGCGGCTTTATTCTTGAGCTTTATAGAAACTTCATTAACAATGCGCCAATTCCACTAAAAGATTAAAAACTAGATTTGTATTATATAATTAGCCTCTAATAAATCTGATGAACATGGCATTATGAATTTGAAGGCTATATGTGAGAAGTCTAATTTCCCTTCCTAGTTGGGATCTAATTTTCTTCACAAGATCACTATAGTCGAGTATTTGCTTGTTAATTTATTTAGAGTATTTGCAGTTTCCTACTTGAGTTTGTGTTTTAATTGCAATTGTTTAGAAGTTGTAATTGCTTAAATAATTGCGAAACATGTACTAGTATGTGGGTTATTTGAGTTAATAAATGTTAGAGTGGGAATTCAGCTCCAAATTTTACTATTGTCTGTTTGAAATTAGGCGTTTCCTTGTTAGTTGTTTTTCATGAGATCTACGAATTTATTAGAATAATTATTAATTTATTAGTTATGTACTTGGTAGGTATTTATTAAATAATTACTATCAATTTGCGAGATGTTCTTTGTTTTTACTTTCTGAACCAACAATATTCTTAGTAATCAGCACCTATTAGTTTCTTATAACTTTTTTTTTCGAAAGTAGAAAAGATTTGTTAATAATGGATTAAAAGCTCATATGAAATGCAATAAAGATTTACTGCGCAGATATAATATTTAAGCGTTAGTACGGTATTAGAAAGATTTAAGTTTTATGAAAAAAGTTTGAATAACTTCCTGTTGTTTTCGCCTTCTGAGAATAAAAATGCTCGAATAGAAAAGTTTGAGTTTTGATCGAAAAGTTTGTATGAACGGATTTTATAATACATTTTTTTGTGCTAATATAAAATTGTTGATGGGATCAGAAATGTATTTTGAGATTTTATGTTTGTTTTGGGAAAAGGAAATTAGAATCTAGTTTAGAGAACAACAATAAAATTATCTATTCATATAATATTTTCCAATCCAATTTTACTTTCTTTTTTAAAAAGTTTTGGCACGCCTATTCAAAAGTTATTTTGTTTTTATTCATATATATGAGTATATCAAATAATAAAAAATATTTTTTTTTTTCATAAATAATTTTCTAATAGTTCAATTAAATTATTTGTAATACATATAACAAATTAAAAAAACAGTAATGAATTATTTGTTTTACATAATTAAATCCTTAAAATACAAATGTAAAATGTCCACAATAATTATTCATGTGTTCATAATAATCGATCGATTATGTTTATACGAGACACATAATGAAGCGGACAATTATTTCTGTGTTTCTGTTATTATTTGTGTAAATAATATATCCAAAACCCTAATGGGAAATGTATATTTAGATAATACAAAGCATGTTTTTCGGATAATATAGAGCGACGTCATAGATAACATTCAAATTGACAAGGAAAAATATTATTTCCATATTTGACGAGTAATTTGTGCTATAATATACTAAATTATTCACCTGTCGCGATGTGAGCGATTCAAACTATCGATTGATTGAAAAATTTAACGTCATTGGGCATACTTTGATGAGCTTTTGATAAAATAACTAGTGGTGCAAGACAATTAACATTTTCAAAAAAGCTTTAAAATTTTTTGAAATATTTAAAAAAATTAGATTTTTGAGAATTTTGAAATTTTTGAAAAATTCTAACTTTTTTGAAAAGTTTAAACTTCAAAAAAGAGTGCGCGTAAGGTTTACACTAGGGTTTGTATGTTTTCAAAAACCGGTTTTTAAAAACCGGTTTTTTGGCGAAAATTATGGAATTAGAAAACCGGTTTTTTATTGAAAAAAGTAGGTTTTCACTGTATAAATGGAAAATGACAAACATAACCAAATATAAAAGATAGATGAAAGCGTTTTTATTCTTGAAATCATATCGGTTCAATAGCATTTGATATCTTATCAGTCTGCAATGGTTCCCAGAAAGATTTTATATATGTTAATTTAGATTTTTATACCAGTGTATGTATTAATTTAAATCAGTGTGATTTCTTCTTGAAGAAGTAACTTTCTCTACTCAATTTAAAAAAAGAGTTTTAAACCCTAGAAGCCACAAATTAAAGAACAAAAAACTTAGAATTATTATATGAGGCTTTAATAACAATTAAGTATAATTTGGTCGCAAGTATAAGAGAATTTTCTATTTCAGGAATTTTTGTGAGTAAACAAAGGACACGTCTAAGTAGCAATTCGATAGATGTTCTCAGTTTCTTGAAATCATATTCTAGAACACAAAAATAATTAGAATGTTTAAAATTAATTAATTATAATTGCTCGGAACAGACAATACTCGAGTTTAGCTAATTTTTTTAAAAGTAAACTTGATAATAACAAGTTTGTATCAACATGTATCTATTTTTTTTTTAATTTATTTTTAATTAATTCATTCGAAAACTTTCCTTTCACTATCATAAAAATATTTTCATTCTTATATGTGAAAATCATGCATGAATAACGAATAATTATTTTCGTTTAAATGTTATTTAATCAAGATATACTATTATTTTTTAGTTCTACTAATTAAAATTAAAATAATTTTGTTTACTATCTATAAAATTGAACATTAAATAAATTCAGTTAAATACTGCTCTAAATTACACTAAAATTGCGGATTAATTACAAAATATTCGAGCAAAAATTTATTTTCTATATAAAATTCGAAAACCGGTTAAAATCGGTTTTTTAGTAAAATTGAAATTCGAAAACCGGTTTTCTGAAATGTCGGTTTTTGTATAAACCCTAGTTCACATGCGATTGAAGTAAAATTTATTTGCTACTGTACAAGATGGCATTTAAGTAAAAATAAATACATTATATAACAGTTTTGAATAATGTTTATTAGTAATTACTATATTACTCGTGATGCACACATTTATTAGTGTCGACCATTATACACATTTATATAATAATAAATTATAAATTATATATTTATAATAGCATTAAAAATTACATGGTTTTTGTAATGTTTATTTCATAAATTTATCAAAAACAAACTTGACCCAATAGAGTAGTGGTCAAGGCGCTCCACTGCCACGCGGTGGTCCCGGGTTCAAATCCCGGTGTGGGCGATAGATAATAGATAAGAATAAAATATAGCGTGTAAATAGTAGAATGTAAGGATTGTAAGGGGTGAAAAGATACGTAGGGTGCATATTATTATATATAATAGGTTAATAGCAAATAACGATGAAGCGGTAATAGATTTATATATAAATGTAGGAACTGATGGTCCTGGGTATCGTAAGATAGGGGTAATTCTTCAACCTCAGTAGTTTTCGAATAGGATTCCATTCCCCTGACCAATAAATAAATCATTGTCATTCCTGTTCTAGGTATGCGACGTCTCACGCTCGTCCGACTTACTGCAACGTGTGCCGCGACGCTCTCTCGGGCGTCACGTCGCACGGTCTCTCCTGCGAGGTCTGCAAATGCAAAGTGCACAAGAGGTGCGCCGCCAAGGCGGTCAGCAACTGCAAATGGACCACGCTCGCCAGCGTCGGGAAGGACATTATAGAGGACAAGGATGGGGTGAGGAGATATTTATGGTTGTGCTTGGGGTGTACATGGTACTAAATAATGTATTCGTGTACGTTATTTAGGGTCGTGTAGAGCAGGGGTCGGCAAGCTTTTAACTGTAGTGTGCCAAGCCACTCTACCAATATGATTTAGAGTGCCACCTTAATTTTGAAATATATAGTTAGGTTCTAGGGGAGAAGAATTATAACCAAATTTATCTTTTAAACATTTTTATTAACAAATAACATGAATTTCTAATATAAACAGTGCTGGATTACCCCATAGGCCCGTTAGGCCCGGGCCTGGGGTGGCATAATTTAGGGGGCGGCAAGTTTTTCAAAACGTAAATATTTTAAACTCGATGAAATGACACTACAATTCATTTTAAGGATAGATCCTGAAATTTTTTTTTGTAAATTTAGAGATCATTTTCGATGAAATAGAACGTAATGCGTTTTCTAATCAAATTTATTATTCGTGGGTGCCGCATTGATATTTTCTTGATGTATCATATTTAATATAATAATTATCAAACTGATAAGATTTTTTGAAGAAATATTGAAAAACCGTTCGTTTTTATGTAATTTTGTTCAGGTGAATCTTATAATTAAAACGCTTTAAAAACTGTTCGATTGTTTCTAGTTTTATTTTCGGTATTAAATCAAACAATGGCGAATTAACACAATATATTCATTGTTGTTAATTGATTTATGCCATTTTTTTTGTATGTGAAAATATATTTTTTTAAATATGCCTGTAGTATAAAATTAAAACTTAAACTAAAATATCTGACAATTTGGTATGCTTCCTCCAATTGGCTTTTTTTCAACTTCAGGAAGGCTAAGTTATAATAATCCTAAAAAATCATAAATAAAATTGTTTATATAACTCTACGCTTCAAGTTCTCCTGAAAATTTTGACATGCCTTAGAAAAAATAGATGTATGCATGTGTTTATGCGGTTACAATTTTTTGCCAATTGGCATTCGGGAAGACGTGCTGATTAGTTTTTTGCAAAGACAGTTCCATCCATTTTGGAATAGGGAGCAAAGAGTGAAAAAAGTGCTAACTCAATTTTTCAAAAACGGAGCGTCCTATTTGAATAATTCAAGACACTTTTTACTTGTATGACGAAATAAGAACTATCGAAAATTTTGCGAGAGCATGGTCAGCGTTTTTGGTGACCCAAAAAGGTGTCACTTGGTGATAAAAAATGATCATTGACATCAAATTATTAGATTTTTTATAAAAAAATTATTAATTATTACAAATTTTGTCTTCATTATTTTGAATCATTCCGTACCAAGATTTTTAATTTTCAAAGTTTACTTCTTAGATAGTTTAATTGTCCTTTGCAAGGATCAATCACCATGAATGATTAAAAAAATATTCACTTGGCTTTGACTGAGAGGCGTACTGTTTATGCCAAAGGCAGGTTTAGCATTTTTGGAGATACAGAGCGCAGAAGGTGCAAAAGTAGTCATGAAGGTTTTGAGAGTACAGATCATCCGATTGGAATGACTCAAAAAATATTTTGTTCGTGGTATTTTAGTGATATGAAGAAATGATTAGTTTTCCGAAACGGCAAGTCCACTTGTTTCAAAATTTTGAGAAAATTAAAATATCTAAAATTTTCAAATAATTGAATTACTTTAGGATTTAAAAAAAACTCGAAATTTTTGAATATCTCGGTTCTATTTATCGAGTTTAGTCCAATGTCTTTTTAATTTGTGAAATCAGTTCAGGCGTTTTGAAAATTAAATTTTGATTTATCACATCACAAAAGCGCCTTTTAACACAAATTTTGATTATGAAGTTTTATCAAACTTTGATGAATTTTTAAAATAGTCAAATATTTTGACTCCTAATTGATATCTTTCAGAAATCTTTTTTCAATTTTAAAAATCGGTTTCTGGCTTTATTCCAAAAACGTAATATTTTTGCTTTTTTATGCTAATTTCAAACAACCGGCTCGTCCGATCGTCCCGCAAACCTAATCTGTCCGGCAGTGTTTTACCAAAAATTAATGAATACGATTTCCAACCAAGATTTTTCGAATGGTTTTTGAATTTTTAAAATCGACTTAAAATTGTGGGCTAAAACTTTGACGAATTTTTTCTCTCTTTTACTAATTACAAAAAAAAAGATTGGTCGACCGTTAAACCTGCTTCCCAAAAATTTAGGTAATTATTCATTCCTTCAGTACAAGTAATTTTTTTTGAATTATTTGGAAACCAGCCTCTCGGTTCTTTCAAAAACTGAATTGCAATTTTTCCACTTTTGTTCTGTATTTTCCAAACGGCTAAACCCGTCTCAGCCAAAAACTAATCAGAACTTTCTTATCTATGAGAATGAAACATACATACATACACACACATCAATTTTTTTAAGGTATGCCAAAATGTTCAGAAATATCTGAAACGTGAAAATATGCAAAAAATTTTATTTTCGATCTTTTGCGATTGCTATAATTTACGAGTACTTTACGGAAAGTTAAAAGTTGTATTTAAGTAATTTAGAATAAAATTATAGTTTGATTAAAAAAAAGTAAAAAATTGTTTATTAAAAAGATCAGATAGGGCCTAGGGCGGCAGAAAGCTTAATCCGCCACTGAATATAAACTAAACAACTTTAATGCGAACCTTGTGCCTTTTCCTTAACATTTTAAGATCCGGGGTATAATTTGTAACTTTTAATTTCACACAAGATTCTGAATGTTTAGTTGTTAAACGATTTCTTTGTGAACTCAAAATATGTTTCATGTGAGAAAAAATTTGTTCACAGAGATATGTGGAACCAAAAGCTGAAAGGAAAGCGCATACAATTTTCTTTAAATAATTAAATCTTTTCCGGTAATGTCATTTAACAATATAATATGGCTGTCGATTTTTCCATAGAGTCATCTTTCAGTTTTTTTTTGTAATTCCTTCAATTTTGTTTTCCATAATTCTGAAGATATTAGTTCGATAATTTCCATTTCAAAATTATCAACATTAATCCATTCGAAAGTCAACAAATCAAACGGTATTATTGATGGATCTATTAAATCTGGTTTTATGAGGAAGGAAAATATAGGCACATAAGCTTCAAAGCGAGCAACGTTAGAAAATTAATTATAACTAAACATTTTCTCTTATTTAAAAATCACTCGATATTTCCGATTTTCCTCATTACTTTATAGAGTGCCATTCAAAACCCCATCGCGTGCCAAGCCTGGCACGCGTGCCGTAGGTTGCCGATGCCTGGTGTAGAGCATACTTGGGTGTGTTGTGACTTAGTGTTTTGTTTGTTTATTTATAAGGTTCCTGTGGAACAAGGATATGTGGGCCCAGGATATCTTATTTGTTAGCATTGTTTTCTTGATGTTTGAATTCGGTTTGGAACTTGAATTGTAAAATATTTGTTTATACAGGGTGGGGTGAGGCGATATTTATGGTTGTGTTTTGGCTGTACATGTTACTAAATAATGTATCCGTGTACGTTATTTAGGGTCGTGTAGAGCATACTTGGGTGTGTTGTGACTTAGTGTTTTGTTTGTTTATTTATAAGGTTCCTTTGGAACAAGGATATGTGGTGCCGGGATATCTTATTTACTAACTGTTTATTTTCTTGATGTTTCAATTCGGTTTGAAATAGGAATTGTAAAATATTTGTGTATACAGGGTGTCCCAGAAAAAATTGTTGCGCACCCTTTAGTTTTTTCAACAATTTTAGTTCTTAAATAATCAACTGCAATATTAGACTACAAATATTAACTACATAATATGCAATATTATGTAAAAACGTGTATAAAGACACTAATTTCTCCTTTATTTTTTTATATTATTTCAAAAATTTTGGTTTATTTTCGAAAATAGTATTTTGGATGTATAATCGTATTCTGCAACAGAAAGACAGCGCGCCCCATAGTTTGGAAACCGCGGCGTTAGACCATAACTGTTCTGAAAAAATGTAGCGTGAAAAATTATTTATCTTACGTTGTTTGGATATTATGAGCTTTTTAGTGCAACCCAGGGCTTTGGTGAAATTTTGACCATTTTTCGGTTATTTTTTTAATTTTGATTATTGGAATTTTAGAACCGTAACCGTAAATAACATTTCTAGGATCACAGTAAAAAGTAATTGCTCCAAATTCTGAAGAAAGAAGACTTCTAGTTGAACTATGAATTTAAATGTTTGACTTTGAAAGTCCTTTCTTTAAGAAAAATGTACTAAAGTATGTTGGCAAGTTTCATTAAAAGCTAGCACATTTAATACGTCTTGTAAAATGGTGAAATATTCGATTATTTTTGTTCGGACGTCTTTTCGTTTTATTATATTGGCCATGAAGGTGACAAACTTCAGGGCATTAAGCTTTACACGGAATGGTTGCTACCCCTGGTAGAGGGGGTAGCGAAGTGTTTTAATAAAACTAGTTGTTCACTTCTAAATGTAAAGTCCGCTTAACAACATGTAAATAACCAATAAAAATAAATATATCTTATTTCATTATAACTTAGTAACAAATCAGTGATTGTAATTAGAACTGCAACAAGATACATAATATACAAACAAATCAGTGTTTAATACAGTCCACAGCTACAAGGGTTAAATTATAACCCAACAACCTGAATTATCGAAAGAGAGTTTTAATGAATTCTATAACTACGCACAAAAGTACGATTTTATTATTAAGAAATTTCAGTTCCAAAGTTTAAATGAACAAAGTTAATCACAATAACCGAATTTTTTTTCTAATTTTATCAAACCTCTTGGTTACACTCAAAAGCTTTAATTTCCAAACAACGTGATATGATTGTTTTATCTATTTTTTTCAGGACAGTTAAATCCAACACTATATAACGTGTAAGTTTTGGAACACCCTGTATATAACGCTAGTTTTACCTTTTATCCACTTTTCCTTTTTTTCTCAATAATAACTGTCGCAATTTTTTTCCTAGTCGTTTCATGTTTTCTCGGAAAATCCAATATATAATATTCAGAATTTATTATGGATTATTAGAGATTGTATGAATTTACGATATCGAAACATTCAAACAAATTTTCTTAAAGCGTAATTTTTAGCCCTAGGTTTAATAGATCATAAGTCCTACTGCCCTCGTTCCTAATTTTGATTTTATAAATTTACTTTTGGTATTTCCAAAAATTTTTTCATTTTTTGTCAATTCATAAAATTTTGTTAATATTTTCTCTTATTTATTTATTCATTCAAATAATCAATTTAGATTTACCCGACCATCTACTTCATATAAATCTTATGATCATTGATATTATTTTAGAAATTAATCACCAAGATTACAATATTTTAATTTGTATATTATTTAATTTGTCTTATGAACTTTGCGTGACCATGTTCGATTTCTTTTCAATAAAGTAATTTAATGAACTCTATAAGCAAAATGATAAACCTGAAAAAAGTAAAACACACAAACATAAAATAGTAAGAAAAAAATAAATGTCAAGTAGTAGTTTAGCATTAAACTCAATGAAATTATAATTAATATCAAAACAAATTTATTTCTGAACACGATGCTTTTTTCTAATTTTTATCAACGTGCATGTACACACACACACACACACACACACATATATATATATATATATATATATATACATATATGTTTATGCTTGTATAAAATTTATTATTACCCTTGGCCCATTGGCCTCAGAATCCTTTATGATTTATTCTGAATTCGAAAGTGCACCTTCCATTAGAACTTTCTTCAAAAACTTTTGCTACAACATTTATAGCATACAAAATTAACGAGACTTTGAAATTATTCTCCCAAAAAGATATCAAAATGTAATTTGCAATTACAGACTAACTTGAGCGTTATGATTAAACTTGCAGGATTTTAATGCAAGTTGTCATGAAACAAACTTACTAATGGAATGAGCAATAACTAGTTCGCAGTTTTAATTAGTTTTGTTATCAATAACAGATTTAGTGCTGTTCTGGAAATCTATTTTGCAACTTTATCCATATTGAAGTAATTTAATATTAAAATCTAAATCTGGTGAATTGATAAAATACTAATGACATTGTAAGTAATATCTGTACAGCAATTATTTTAATATAGTTCAACTAACATTACAAGTTAATAAAATATGAATATATTCATTATTTATTTATACTCAATGTGAACTACAAATATTAAATATATATTGTATGTATTAGTATATATTATATACGGTAATAATCAATATCTAAGAAAAGTGATAAATTTTTTTTAAATATGTTTCATTCCTGCCATAAAAAATGAAAAGTAGATTTTGTAATATAGTTTTTCTTCAATTATTGAATTGATGATTGTATTTCGTTGATAATTTCGATATTAATCAAGATATAAATGCTGAAGACTCTATTCATTAGTAATGTTTGTATTCACAGTTGAATGTTTGACTAATTGCTTTGACCTAGATGAAATTGTTGGCGTTCGTATTGGAAGACTAAATACACAGAACAATTCTATTATTAATTAATAAGTAGTTGGATATAACAGTTTTTTAGATAACATGCAATATTTATTCATGCAAATAATATTAAATTCACAAACAATCAATTCTTGTTTAAATAAACTTTTGATGAACTGTTAGTTGCAAATTTAAGCTTCCTTTGATTTTTATTTTTATTAGCCTTGCTTACAAAGAGCATTTACTCGTACCTACAACATTTTTTACATTTTATACTATGTTTATTATATTATATAATATTTTTATAATATAAACATATAATATATATATAATAGTATCCTATACTATCCAATTTTCTATGCAACTGACTTCTTTTTGAATCCTTGCTTCTTCTTCTAACTTTTAATTATAGTTTATTCTAAATCAACAATTTTACTTCTACTTAATTTCAACTCAAAAAATCAAATGACAATTCTATGTCAGTGCCAGGATTCGAACCAAGTGTCCTTGGCGTGTGAGCCGGGCATGCTACTGGCTGAGCTTTTCTCGTCACGTAACTCTATATTTTTGTAGGGAGTTTAAAAAATATATAGATTCTACATTTATGTTTATATATTATAAAATTATGTTAATATATTATTAATTAATAGTTCTAAATATTTGTTTTGTTTTTTTACAGAACATTACGATGCCCCATCAATGGATGGAAGGAAATCTTCCGGTTTCGGCCAAATGTGCAGTCTGTGATAAAACTTGCGGATCAGTATTAAGGTAATAATTAATAGAAATGATCAATATTAATTAAGCAAATATTATATTAAAGCCGCGGTTTCCAACCTGTGGGGCGCGCACCCTCAGATGAGCGCCTGGCTGTCACGGGGGGGGACAGGATTTTCAAAAATAAATTAAAATTTTTTCAATAATATAGAATAATATTTATTTTTATTCATATTTTTACATAATATTGCATATTAATTTGTGATAAAATAAAAGTGTTGAGAAAATTAAGGGGGTTGCAACATTTTTTTTATTAAAGCAGGAGGCGTGGTGCGAAAAGGGTAGAAAACCACTGTATTAAAGTGTTAATTACGATAGCTAAATTATAAGGCATTTTTAAATCACAACTTGAATTTTTGCAAATCTCTAAACTGATTCTGTCCAATTTTTCTAGATTCAATTTCCAATTGTTCCTAGAGAAATAGGAAAGATATAGTATGTTGTACATGTGCCTACTATGTCTTTGCATGACATTTATATAAAAATAAATATTTACATCTGTATTTTTGTAATATATCAATTTCAAATGTAATCCAACGTGACAAGATATTACGTTCGTCATATGAAAATGTATATTTTCTGTGACGTTGGTGACTTATTCTATTTGTTGGTTGTCCAATGCACAGTTGAATATGACAGTGGAATTGGATTGTGGGCGACACATTGTCATTCGATTTTATCTTTTATATTCTCTTCGGCTAATAAAAATATCACATTATACACGTATAAAATGATTACGTTATGTGTCGTATCCAGTTTTGTCTGTACGTCATGTTAAAAGATGTTGAACCTTGCAAAGGTCGCTGTACTGGGGAGATGATACTTCACACTATGAGACTATCCAAATATTGAAATGTGAGATGATTTAAAGGATAGTTTTAGTGAAAAAGTGTATTGATAAATCACTTTTTTGTATTAGGAAAAGAAGAGTTAGAAGTCAATTCTTCAATATAATGGACCGTAACATGGCGTTGTGTTCTTCATATAAATTGGTAGTAAAAACCGTCAAAAAATTTATTATTATTATTATTATATTTCAATTATTTTGACAAGAAAAATATCAGTTGCTACAGACAACGAAAAGTTTTTTAGATCTTCTTTTGAGACAGAAAAATAATTTGTAAGGGGAAGTCCCGTAACGCCGGACCGCACCAAGAACCGGACACTCTATTTAACACGTATTATTTAAGCGAGTATAAATCTTTTCATTTTAAAATACAAGTGAAAGGGGCATGGGGAGCATTTGTTAATTTAGTTTGATTTCTAACTTTGTTATTTAACGTAAATCATAATTTAATAAACATTTCGTAAAATATTTTTTGATTTATTTATAAATAACCTTAGGTGTCCGCCACTAGGGGACTTCCCCCTATTTAGAAAAATTTGTATTAAGCGCAGTATTAATTTTTAAATTAAATATTTCTAAATAATATCCGACTATTTACATAACTATTTTTTGAATATTTATTATTTTTAAAACTAAAATAATGCAAAACTATAAATATTAATAATAGACTAGACAGGTATAGGTCATATTTTTTTAAATAATTAATTTTAACAAACTATTGAATTATACGTTTCAAGAATTACGTGTAACTGATTTCCAATCAATATCTGTCTATTTCTAAAAGTGAAATACGACAAAATTATAAAAATTAATTAATGTGAAGCATTTTTCTGTCCCCGGGGACATTGCAATTGCAGTCGACATGCATCAGTTTTATTACCAATCTTATTTTCAAGGCAAGAATAGGAAATGCACGTGATCATAACAATATAGAAGGAACTTTATATTACTGGTCTATTTTCGTACTTTTGAAACAAAATATTAGCTATTTCTCTGAACTCTGAATATCACGTGGAAAGTATTAAACTATAGTGCTATAAATGAAATAACTGAGAAATGGGTGTAAAGGAAATATTTTATGAAAGAATTTATGAAAGCTCTTCTAATATTTTTAAAAGACGATAACGATATTGAAGTTTTATTATTTTATATAATATATTAGTATTTATATTATTTTATATTTTTACTATTTGATACGTCTTTTACAAGTTTTCGGCATTGATACGAAGTAAAAACTCTAGTTTTCCTACGAAGTTTTGTGGTGAAACGGATACTCGCAACAAAATCGCAAGTAGAAAAGTTTTGGGTTATTTCCCAGGAAGATCCAATCGGATAAGAAACAAGTATCAGTCTTCCGGGAATAAGTAGTTAAGGATTTAAATGATGTCGGTCTAATCTGTATCATTTATCACGAAAGACATTCATCCAATAACGAAGTTTTGGGGAATAAAACTGGAAAGAAGTTTAGGAATAGTTTGTGTCACTTATAGGGCAAAATATTTATTATGAAAACAAAAATTTTTTTTATATATTTTTGTTTATTAAAAATTCAATTTATGTATGGGATAGGACGGGGCACAAAGGTACAGTTCGAATTTAAGCAATTATATTATGAAAACTAAGTCCATGATATTAAACAACATCTATCTAAATATGTTCAGTAAAACTTTCAGCTAATTTTAGCATCATCGTAGAAATACGTTTTTTGCTGTTTTCAAAAATTTCACTTGGTCTTTTTACCCCATAGGATATGAGACAGCCATCGGGCAAACAAGTACAAAGTCTTATTTTTAATTTCAAAGGGATTTTACGAAATAATAGCTACATTGTTCAACTAATGCAAAATATAAATTAATTTAATTTATCTTTAACGGAGACTACGATTAAACTCTACCGTTTTATTTACTATTTTTATTGTTTCTACCTTTGCCAGGGTAAATGTTCATCTCGTTCACTTTTTATCTCTGTCATATAAAACTATTTTACTATATCGATATAATTGTAGAATCACTCAAATGTGGCTCACTAATTCTATTCATTTCTACAAAGAAGTGGTAATGCTAAAAGTCTTCAATATTATCTTTGAGTAGCTTCTTTTTCAGTCTGATTGAAATTGGTGTCTCAAAAAGCTGAGTAACAATTGAATTTGAATCAAGTTTCAGTTTTTGAAAATGTGGAACTATCTTTATTCTTATTACTAATTTTTTTTATGAAAATATTGGCATATCAATAATGTATATGTGTATTTGAAAGCGTGTATTTATGTGTGTGAGTGAATGATAAAATCCAAATAGCTCATAGGATTTTACTATAAAAACAATTAGGAGTTTATGCTTAATGAATATTATTAAACTTGATGGAATGTACTTTTGCATGTGGCATATCATTTATCCCATTTATATCGCCTTCTATTTTAGATTACAGGATTGGCGATGCCTCTGGTGTCGTGCGACAGTTCATACGGCTTGCAGACCCGCTCACAAAGTAAAGTGCCCCCTCGGCCCGAGTAAAGTGAGCGTCGTGCCGCCCACCGCTCTGCATTCTGTGGGCTCCGAGGAGACATGGGAGGCGACCAGACCGCAGGGTTGCTCGCCCCTATTGGTTTTCGTCAATTCCAAGTCGGGTGAGATACAAGACTTTGTTTAATACTAATATTTATTCGATTCTTTTGCTTATACAAAGCAATACTTGATGGTGTTTGTTTGTTGATGGATATTGTGATCCACAAATACTAATATTTATTTTTTGAATTTACATATCTACGTTTTTTTATCGTTACACGTCTATCAAAGCTTTCTATGATCTCACTAAGCTCTTGCAGTTTTTTGCAAATCTTCAATTATATTTTTATTATTTAAGGGGCACAACTAGTGTAACCGCCTAAAAAAAAGGTGATTTTTGGGAATTTATATTAAAAAAACTACTTTATCAATCATTTCAAAATTTTAGAAATATATTTATACATGTTTTCAGAATACATAGTAAAATTTTTGAATAAAAAAAATTAAATACTTTTTAAGTTATCGTCGATCTTCAACGGCGCGACAAAAAAAAGGCCCTTAACTGCTGCAGTGATTCCGGCCTTCTACGTGGATGAAATAAAAAAAAATTCTTGTTAAACTAGATAATATTGTCTGTAAAATGAACTACGACAAAAAAAATAAATCAAAGATTGACAAAATGGCGGCGTTTTAAAAAAAACGTGTAATTTTACCCAAAATTTTCGTCGTTTTTCGACTGCCGAATTTCGATTTTTGATCTGATCAAAAAATCGATAGTTTATTTTACGGAGAACTATATACAGAACATGTAAAAAAAATTTGATAGTGATCGGATCATTCGTTTTTGAGTAATCACTGCAGCAAATTCGGAAAATACTGTTTCGAGAAAAACGCGTTTAAAGATTAAATGATCGTTGTACTATATACTATATGTATACTTTTTAAATGGCTGTAACTCAAAAACTATTTGAGATATTGATTTGAAATTTTAATATGTTAGTTTTAAAGGTATAATCTACCGAAATACGAAAAAAAAACAAAAATCGATTTTTTCAAAATTTTACACTAGTTGTGCCCCTTAAAATAACTGGTTTAATTACAATAATTTTATATTAGTATATTATATCACAGATTGATTTTATTAAATTTATTTAAATATTAGTAATTATTGGCCTATGCACAATTATGATTTGCTTTCAAAATGAGCATTGGCAACGGTTCTCACAAATTTTGGGGTACGGTTGTGAAATGTACCTTTTGTCTTTTTCCGGTGAAGAAAAAAAAGGTAAAATTAATGGTTTATTATGACAATGAAAGACATTATAAACCATTTTGGTCTTTATACCTATTTTTAATCTTGTCACTAACCCCAACTTGTGTCACGTTTTTTGTATGGTTTGATTTTATGACTAAAATACATCATATTAAGCGACGGTATTTCAATATTTCCACGTAGACAAATGTTTAAATTACCACTTAATTCAATTTTCTCCTAGCTAGCTGGTAAATAAACAAAATTATGGCTGATCAAATAAAAAAGTGACACTACCGTACCCAGTCTCCCCTACGCCTTTATGTTGCGTTGTTTTAAAATAACTTTTAGTTATTATATTACGAAGCAAAATAATTATATGAAAGTATCTGAATATTATATAAAATTGTTCTAGGAAATTATATAATATGACTCTAAGCATTTACTTATAATAAAGCTTGTTTAATCAACGCAAACCGTATCCGAGATGCTGAAGTAATTATTTTATAGAGTATACTATATAACATTACACTGAAAGTTACTGTTTCTACGTAAATAATACGTATGATATTACATCATTATTGTAAAAACAAATTCTTTTTTCTATAGAAACGTTTGAATCGCCACAGATATTTTTTTTATTAAATTTGTAATAGATACTTCGTCTTTTGACCATTAAAAGACATCATATCGTTTACGAGATGTTCATACAGATTTTTGTGAATTTTATTTTAATACACGAAATACTCTATTGAATATAATATTTCAAAAACGTATTACTAATAAAAAATATTATAATTAAAAAAGTTTACTAAAGTACGAGCAGAAGTTGCTCCTAGCATATGTTTCTGACTGGCGTGAGCTTTATGATTTTAAATGAGAAATTACTTTATATGAAATTAAATATGAAAATCAGTTTGAAATTAAAAATGATTGTAAAAAAGTAATTTTCTCATTCTCAAAAAAATTGTATTGTAATTGTACTTTATCTCCTGTATATTTTATTTTTCCTCAGGTGATAACCAAGGTGTGAAGTTCTTGAGGCGTTTTTAAGCAACTTCTGAATCCTGCACAAGTATTCGACCTGATCGGTTCAGGTCCTGGTGTAGGTTTAAATTTATTTAGAAACTTTGACCATTTTCGGATACTGATCTGCAGCGGTGATGGATCAGTAGGATGGGTGCTTTCGGAGATCGATCGATTAGATCTTCTGGTAAGTAGAAAAAAAATCTATATAATTTGTTATGAATTAATTTACTAGTCCAACTCTGAATTGAGTTATTTCTTTCATAATGATTAATTTCACCCACTACCTATTTCTTTCCACTTAATCTTATGTGCTCAATTAATAATAGCACATGTTGTTTTCACATATATTGTGATCAAACAACAAGAGATAAATAATTGTTTTCATATAATATCTAATTGCTACAAGATGTACAATGTAGAAACTTTTCTCTCTCTTTGATTTAGATTAATAGTCAATCTGTAATAAATAACTTCCATTACAAGATTTTTTGTTTTGTACCTTATTGTAATTTATATCGTTTACATAATTTTGTTCAATGTGCTACAATATATTTATGTTAATTCCTCCTTTGACCTACATTTGAGTTTATTTTGGTGTTAATTAATGTTTTAATGAAAATATTTTCAATTTTTATTCCGTATAAAAAATAATAAAGAGAAAAATTAAAATATAATACCTTCGTAATGCTGCTCATTAATTAGAGTCTCCAACTCTAATAATTAAGAATTCGCTTAAATGCTGATTAAATTTTTGCAACGGGCTTTTATTCGACTTTCTTTATTATTTGCCAGGGCGAATATTGCGAATCCTCTCATTAGAAATATTAATATACTGTTCCCTTCAGAAAACATAACTCATATTGCTTTATTATACATTTTTATTATTGTATAATATTAAATTTTTTGTACTGTAGACTTTTTCTCAATGCAGGAGCAAGTAGATTTTTTTAGAAGCAGAACTGAAACAGCCGGGTGAGAATTTTGTAAAAAAATTTTTTAATGTATAGTTGCAATTTAATTAATATTGAAAAAGTGTACAAATAATAATAATAAATCAAACAGTCTACTAATATACTATGTGTGATATCAAGCAGCAGTGATATCAGATTTTCACTTGCGATTATGGTTCTTAAATATGATATCGAGAGTTGTCTTTTGAGAGCATAACTACATAATAATAAAAAGTGAAAAATATTTTAATTTAATATATGTTTTAAGAAAAATATCACAAGGCATAAAACTTTTGTGCTTCAACGTTGTTAGATCAAATCTTTCTGCCTAAATAAAAATTTCTTCTTATTAATATTCGTGCTCCTATTTTTCAAATTTATAAAACTTTCTTCAAAAGCTATGATTTAAAGCATGGTTCTGATTAAGTTACTTGAAATTGATCTAGAAAATTATGATTTTTCTTCATCATTCTAATTTCTTTTAACCTGAGACTTTTCTCAAGTTTGCCTAATATTGTTCAGGTATCAGGTATGGTACTTTTTATTTATACAAAAAGTACCATTCGAAATTTTAATAAAAGTTTTTATGAATAACATCACCAAAAATAAATCTTTTGTGCTTAAAAGTTATTAGATGGAATCAAATCTTACTGCCTGAAAAAAATTTCTTCTTATTAAATTGTGCTCCAATTTTCCAGATACACGTATCGCATTTCTCAAAATAAGACGTAATGACGTCATGTATACGATACATTACCCTAATAGGCTGTCACAACTCTGGAATTCGTAAAATAACCTTTTGCTTAAATAATGATCAGTATTTTGTTACCCGTCGTCCGTATATTTCATTCCACATATGTGCTCAATTTTTTCATATGGCTTCATGTAAATATAAAAATAAAACGTATTCTAAAAAACTGAATTCGTACTCCGACGCAATGTGATGTTTTATTCAAATTTCTTGTGCGTAGAACGTGAAAATAAGCTCTGCATAATTTATTATAAAAGACTTGCCGTTTTATGGTCATATTTCGATGTTTGTTTGTCTATATCTCATCTTGAATGGAAGTGGAAATTTTTTTACAAGAATCGTAAATGTGAATGAGAAACATGCTACACGAATTTTAAGAGGTTTATTGCATACGGGTGTAATAATCTTGGAAGAAAAATTTGCCGTTTTGTTTGTCTTTTGGATTATGCAAAATGTATAAGAAACATTGTATAGAACCAATAGTATATATGTAAGGTATATCTAAACTTCTCCAGTTCTACTAAAATTTGAATATAAAACAAATTAACAATCAAAATTTCTAAACTAGTATTAATAAATCATCTGAAATATTGAACTTACACTATTGAAGTACTTGTGAATGTGTAGTTTTATAACCTTCCAGCAATTTCTAGAATGGATTTTAGTTAGTAATTAAATTTGTTTATTTGGTACGGGTTGGAGAAAATTACATCTTATGCTTCTTTTACCTCTAAGTCACTGAGCATTCTTAGACCTAGCAAAATCAAAATCAAAATTATTAAAGATTTTTTTGAAATATTCACTTTCTTTAAATACATGTGAATGAATGTTTTTGAAATGTAATACCAATTTCTAGAAATAATTTTTATTCAAAATTAGTTTCGTCTTTTTGGCTCTGAATGATGGAATTTAAATCTGATATATATAATATTTTATATTACTAAAACCACTTATCATAAATTAATAGCCACGAATATTAAATAGCCATTTGAAATCATCCATCAATATATTAATATCGCAACTCTTTCTGGTCCACTTTTAGACTCCATTTTTCAAATTTCTAAAAATTAGAAAAATTCAAACAATTTTAGCCATAAATAAATTTTATATTATATAGTTTTAATGGAATTTGGTTCAAGATTTTAAAACGATTATTGCATATTGAATTCTGCATTAATAATATTCTATTAATACGCCATGTGTGATAATTCATCAAAGGCAAATTGCATACTCAAACGTTTCGATATAAATTGTTGTGATATTGGCATATAAAACAATTTCATTTAACTTTATTGAATTCTCATGCTGTTATTTAATTAAGTTTTATCATTGCGTTTACAAAAAAATAAAAAGATATAGATTGAAGCCTTTGACATTTTATGAAATGATAGGCAGAAATATATTAATCGTGGACTGGATTTTAATTATTGCTTGTTTACCTGTGACACATGGATGGAAATTAATAACTCCGCATTTAGAAGTGAACGGATTTTTAATTAAAAATGTGACATTTGGGGACGAAATAAACCAAATCGTGAAAATCGAAACATACTTCTGATGATATTTTTATTATTTGTTGACTGTCATATTAAATAATGTACAGAATGTTGACACTTCTTTTGTGTTAGTATAAAAATAAAAATATAATGAAAAATCTGAATATAGTATGAAGCAAACAAAGAACCGTTATATAATAAAGAAATTGAAATAACTGAAGTATATAATAAACATCGTGTGACTAATTACAATGCAGGTTATTCGTGTGTAATATCTCTCAAATATTATATCCAGAATAATTCTAATACAAATAATTATTTGTTTTTCTGAACAAGTACTTTTTTCTTCTTTTATAATATTCAGTAATTTATTTTCCAGAAACAATGTCAAGTAGCAGTTCTGCCTCTGGGCACCGGCAACGATCTTGCTCGTGTTCTGGGATGGGGCGCCTCATGTGATGACGACGCACATCTACCTCAATTATTAGAACGTTATGAAAAAGCTGGGACAAAAATGTTGGACAGGTTGGTATTCAATTATATTTGTCTTTTTCAATTATACATTTCAAATTTAATTCATTATTTTTAATTGTTTATTTTTAGGTGGAGCATCATGACATTCGAACGTGACATAGCTTTTCCCAAAATTCCAAATGGTGACACAGTACCTTCTTCGAGTTGCGACACAACGGCAGATACGCCTTTGTCACCAGCCCTGGAGCAGTGCGAGGCTTGCGCCTTGTGGCACTTGCAAACCATTCTGCAGGCAGATGATAGTGCAGCAATTCATGCTTCGGCCGAATTGCTTCAAAGAACTGTCCAAGAAATGTTGACGCGTGTCAGAGAAATAAATGCTGCGGAAGAAGATGCTACGGAGAAGGAGCAGCTTGAAGTTAAGGCTGATTTGCTAAAAACCAAACTGGATATGCTGATTGAGACTTTAAATAATGAAGAGGTAATTCGAGATTAATTTGCAGCATTATTGGCAGCACTGGCTTTTTAAAGACATTGACATTATTCATCGAAAAATCTTGTTAACTTTCCATTTAAAAAAAATATTAATAAATAATAATAAATATTTTTTGCTACGGGATTTTCCAGCAATTAGCCTAAAGACACAATGCCATGCATCACTAATTTTGCTCTTACTAAAGTCTCTTCGCGATTACTTTAATGTTCGTGTTCAATGTCAACCGTACGTTAGGTAACAACACCGAATGTTAGGGGAGGCTATCTAATCTCGAAATTTAGGGTCTTCGACCAATTTATAAGCTCTTACATTTTGTTTATAACATTCCTCGAATATTTTATTACCGCACGGTAAGTTCCAGTAATTTGCCTTAAGGCACAATGCCATGCACGAATAATTTAAATTTTCTTTTGATAGAAAAATACAATGTTCATTATTATTTCATTAATTTTCTTTCCTCATACTTAATATTTTTTCCAGGTTGGTTCTGTGAGTCTTTCAAATACTACAAGAGGCGGTTCCGGAGATGTTGAAAAAGGCGCCATGGATAAAAAAGAAAAAGAACACCTTAATCTAACAGAGAGACGAGCTCGTTCTGATAGTTTCATAGAACGCGAAGCACTACATTGCCGTGCAGATAGTCTAAAACGAGCAATGAGAAATGTTATGCAACACACGGAAATTGAAACATATAGAAGTAGATCGACTCAGCAAAATTCAACAAAGGTAAATGCAATAAAATAGATACAGATAATAAAATTTTGAAATCGTGGATGTATATACAACTGCAATTTGTATGGATATTGGTACAACAAATATTTCAGATACTATATAAAACTAGCAAACCCGACCAACTCCATTTCGCTACCAGATGGTTTCGTGATAAGATGAAGAAATTTTTTGTTTGCTTTATATTTGAAAAGGGAAAATTTGATTTTATTACACAACGAAGTGTTCTTTGGTAAACCACATTTTTCGTTTTTTGGTCTGACGTTAACACAAACAAAGCGGATGGTTTTACAACTCGTGAACAGGCAACGTATAACTGCCCATGTGAAAAACAATGATTTTCTAAATAATCTATTTGAATTTTATCCCGCAAACACTAAGCTATTGGTCTTGCGACTTGTTAATTGTCATTGCGAATGCAAGGCGAACTGGAAATTGCAATCGTTTGAAGTCAAATGGAAGACCAGTCGGAATCATTGGTATGTCACCAAATCGCCAGCAATTTTTGATTGAATGGTGAAATTCAGTGCGTGTACATCATTATTGTTTGCGGCAAGAATTGCTCGCTGACTTAATCAAGCATAATTCTGATAATTTTCACTAATGTCATTACTCGAATATTTAATTACGGTGCGTGTAGTTCCAGCAATTTGCATTAAGACACGATGCCATTCACGACTAATTTTCTTAGCTATAAACCTTGCGGAGCCCGAGACCTTTCCAACGAATGCA
Organism: Ctenocephalides felis; assembly: GCF_003426905.1. Lineage (NCBI taxonomy): Eukaryota > Metazoa > Arthropoda > Insecta > Siphonaptera > Pulicidae > Ctenocephalides > Ctenocephalides felis. The sequence continues at coordinate 2,833,605 of NW_020537646.1, forward strand.
AAATTCGAAAAAATCGAAATCGGTTCGCGCGTTCTGTAATTATATCGTCATGAAGAAAAACCCGACATAGTTTTATATATATGTAGCTAATAAAATTTGGTGGCATTGTTCATACATTAAATTAAAAATATTATAAATAAATAAAATAATGCTCACTCTAATCTTATTGTTATTATTTTTCCTCGTAGACTACTAAAACAACAGACACCGGAACGACTCGCGGTCCCTCAACCAGTAGATGCGGCAGCCCGACACCTTACCCTCGGGCTAATAGACAGGGTTCAATAACGCCGACAACCCTCGCCTCCAACCTCCTGTCGGCCGATGTAGTACCTGCGCCCGGAGAACGTTTGACTTCCATATCACCGCTGCCGGATCAGCGTCGGGATTCGAATATATCGACCGGATTCGATCACCTCGTAGCCACATTGCCTGTGCCACAGGAATTTGCGGACAGTAGACGGTCGTCATACCAACAAAGGTAGGAATTAGAGGAAATATCATATTATGTAGCCATCAAAGTGGCTTTGTGTTAAAATACTATTAGTATGATTTACTAATAGTTTCATTTATCTTTTCTTTAGCATTCAAGAAATGGAAGAAGCAGCCGCAGAACTCGTAAAATTGTTTCCATTATGCTCAGCGACGCACCGCACAGAACAAACTACTACCAATGAAAGTGAATCCACTACCATGACAGGCGATTTGCCTTACGATGAAATGTCATTTAATTCCAATACCCCCTCAAGTATGCCCTCTCAGGAAAAAGATGATTCTATCGCTACAGTTTGTACGTCAAATAAACGCAAACTCGAACCTCCGCGAATTACCGTAGATGATGCTAGTAATTATGAGAGCAATGTTCTGGAATCAGAAGCCATGATGATAATCGATACTGATTTGATTAACAGGAGAGATTCCACAGCCAGCGATGTATTATCTGCTATGAGCAATGAAGAATGCAGTGTGGGATCGGATATTTTAGATAAGGCTTATACAGCTCCTCAAAATTCGGACGGAGAAGATGCCAATGGCCACATAGGGCATATCGATAGTCCAGAAACATCAGATACGACTTGTCAAAATTCTGAAGCTCTGCATGGTGAATCTATAGTGGATGATATAAGCTCGGTGTTAGGACAAGATTTAGTAGCAGCGATTACTGCTGACCAAACGATGACGGAAGATTCGACGGTCTTCCGAAAAGATTGTAGGACGAATGGCAAAGTACAAGCTTCAGGAATTGATAACCGAAGTGATGAACAGAAAATTAAATACTGTAGTTTGGCACAATTTGAAGAAGGAAACGATATTGCAAGAAGGTCTTTTAAACGTCCTTCTTGTAATAATACTAAAATAGTTAAAGTAATGGATGAAAAGGATATTTTAAATGAGGAATTAGAAGAAATAGCATCTTTAAAGCAAAGAATTCAAGGATCCAAATCAGCAAAGCAAACTTATCCTAGTGTCGTAGTTGAACCTCCTTCACCCATAATAAAATCAGATATGCGAATTGCTAGAGCGAGAAAATCAATAGGTTTTGAAGGATGTGCGGAGAGCAGAATGGAAAGTTTAGGTGTTAGAAATGATACACAACGTCAAAGAAGTAATTCGGATTATAACCCTAATTTGCTTAGACCAGATGCCGAACATATGAAATTTTTGGGTTGTTCACCTGCGGCCACTAGAAGAATATCAAGCGGAAGTTTATTCAAGGTAAGTTAAAATATTTTTTTTAATTATATATAATAATAAAATTTAACAACTAACTTTTAGGGAAATGAAGCAGCAGTGTTGGCAGCTTCAGTAACGAGTTTATATGCTGGGTCATCTCTAGGTCTAGGTCTTGGAATACCACAATGTCATAAAGATGACAAAGATGAACCAAATAGACGTCTTCCTATTATAAATCCATTAGTTCAGTTACCTACATGGCCTCGTATGTACAAATTATTATAGAATAAAATTAGAATTTTTAAAATTCTTAATTTTATTATTTGTTGTCTATAGATGTTAGCAGTGGTAGCGGTTTCATATCAAAATGTCTTCTAGCTAATGCAGATGCACTTTGTGCAGCGGTTAGTCCGCTCATGGATCCCGATGAGACCTTGCTTGAAGGATTTTATGAGAGATGTGTGATGAACAACTACTTCGGAATCGGTAAAATATTTATTTTGCATATTGTATGTTTCGATTCTATGTTGCTAATATTTTAGGTATCGATGCAAAAATATCACTGGATTTCCATCATAAGCGTGAAGAACATCCTGAAAAATGCAGATCACGTGCAAAAAATTATATGTGGTACGGAGTACTGGGCAGCAAAGAATGGCTGCAGAAAACTTACAAAAATTTAGAACAACGGGTCCAATTGGAATGCGATGGTCAAAGAATACCTTTACCTAGTTTGCAAGGAATTGTTATTTTAAATATTTCTAGGTAAATATCAAAAAAAAATTATCACATTTGATCATAATCTATCTTATTTTGATGCGTGCAACTTTTTTCTTCGTTAGTTTTATGGGTGGCACAAATTTCTGGGGTGGTAAGAAGGAAGACGATTGTTTTCTTGCGCCTAGTTTTGACGATAAAATTTTGGAAGTAGTGGCAGTTTTTGGATCAGTACAGATGGCTGCTTCTAGGTTGATTAATCTGCAACATCATCGCATCGCACAATGTCAAACTGTACAAATTTCAATTTTAGGTAAATAATGAATGAATATTTTAAATACATAAAAAAGTCTCAGTTTAAAATAATAAATAATAACAAATTTAAGCATCTTAGTATCTGATTTTTTTATTATTAATAATATATATTATTGTGTTTATCAGGTGACGAAGGGGTTCCGATTCAAGTGGATGGTGAAGCCTGGATTCAACCTCCTGGTATAATTCGCATAATACACAAAAATCGTATGCAAATGCTCTGTCGGAACAGAGCTCTTGAGACTTCATTACGCACTTGGGAAGAAAAACAACGGAGAAATTCAGTTTCACCTGCAGGAGATCGCTCTAGAGACCACGGACCATCTTCAACCACATCTCAAGATGATGATAGATCTTTCTCATCTGTTCTTATGTCGGATAAGGAGATGACTTTATTATTGAACTTCATAGAAGTAGTTAGCACACTTGTAAAATGGGTAAATATTAATAGACAGTATAGTTTTTTATTTTAATGAACATTAAATAAAATTTTCATGTTTTGTAATTCCAGGTTAAATTACTTATCATTAGCCATCCATCTCTTGAAGCAGATTTATATTCAATAGCGACTCGTTGTGGTACTTGTCTAGAAAATCTGCATCCTAACGGAAAAATATTGGAAGGATTAGAACTGCGAATGCAACTAACTGATCTGGTATGTAAATAAATAAAAGCAAACTTAAGTACGATCGAATATTTTCATTAAATTTAATTTTAGGTATCAGCTGCTCGACAACTTTATGAAGAAACGTGTATTTTATTGAGAGATAAAGCGCATCATTTAAAACTTCGAGAAGATTTGGAATCAAAATTGAGTGCAGCTTTAGCGAATATGGATTCAGAACTTAGAAAATGCACAAAAACTGAATCACCTGATGGTCCTGTTATACATTTGCATGCTGTAGAGGAGGTACGATAGTAATTGTAACATAGTAAATTTTGAAAAGTATATGTAAATTTGATCTTTCGTCGAGGTTTTCTCAAATATGGCTGCACCGATTTTAGAAATTTAAAAGCCACTTTATGAAACTCGATAAAGACTCTTGTTGATCATTTTAGCGATGTGATGTAACTTCTCTCAGGACAAATTGCCACTCACAATTTTATTTTTTCTCCACCAGACTGAAAGGAAAAATCAGCGCAAGGGTCTCTTCTGGATGAAATTCCGGTCTCCAGCTACTGGTGTCGGTGCTTCAACATCCAGTTCTTCCACAACTTCTGTTTCCAATTGGAGTGTCCAAGAAGTGGCTGCTTGGCTGGAGGCGATGCAAATGCACGAATACGTCGAAAATTTTATAAAACACGATGTCAGGGGTAGAGAACTGCTAACATTGGCCAGGCGTGACCTCAAAGATTTGGGCATCACTAAAGTGGGACACGTTAAGAGACTTCTGCAAGCTGTGAAGGAATTATCAAGTTAAATGGGATAAGAAGATTTGGTATCTTGATATCATACACGGTATTTATTTTAGTTAACAAAACATAAAATTTATGAAGAAATATATTAGGATATAAAAATCTTGCTTCATATATAAACACCAATACAATGAAATCAACATGCATATTTCATTCATTAATAATTGTAAATGGTATTACAAATGGAAAATATTAATATATTAAATTTGCAGTTTTTATTGACAACAATTTTATCAAACCTATTTGATCATTATTTATTGTGTATATATGAAGCTAAGGTCTAAAAGGACATCCAGCAATTACTTAAAACGGGTTGAGAAAGAACTTTAATAAAAGCATTTCAAACCTAAATAAAATTCACCAATCATGAAATTTATGAAATTGTGGCGAAATTCTATTAATTTTAGTAAATTTATTTTTAATTCAAGAATTTAAAAATATCAATGACAAAAGAAAAATAAATTTAATTTTTTAATTTATAGAATTTTTTAAGCAGCTTGATTTAGGCAGTGAAAAATGCTTTTCAACTTTAAAGAATTATTTTAACTGGCTCGATTTTATATTTGTTTTAATAATATTTATCTTAATTAAACGAGATTAAGTCAAATTTCATAAAGTAATAAATGGATGTCTCCTAATATATTTAAATTTTATTCGTTTATTCTAAACAATTTAGTCTTAATGTGATTACATATAATAGGCTGGCCTATTCCAATCACTACTAAACTATATGACATGAAACATGTTTCAATATATAAAAAATATTTTTAATAAAAATATTTTGTCTAGAGCTCTATAAGCAAAGAAAATATGTAAACTTGAAAATGTGTTAGATATTTTCTCAATAACTTTCATTTTCAACTTTTACCTAATTATTATCTAATAACTACGCTATACGGATTTCAATTTTCGTTTAAGTGTATTTGGAAAAGGAGTTGGGTACGAAAACACTTAAATTGATGATCTTATGAATCCTGGTATTCTAAACTGTGATATATCATGTCGCTTTGAAAGGCCTCATCTAGGTTTATAAAATAAGAAATGTACGTTTACTGGATATTATTTTAGAATCGTCGAAAGTTTGTGTCGTAGGAATAGATAGATTTATTCCATTCTGATGATAATTGAAACGTTTTGTGTTATAGTTCGCACAAGAAGCATTTATATTCTTGAAGCAAGTTTCATATTAAAAATATTAACTATTAAAAGTAAGATAATATCTATTGTCTATATCACTATTATTATTCAAAAAATATTAATTTATGGTTTGAATTTGTCCCAATTTTTTTCAGAAAAATATGACGAGTAACATTAGTTGTTTTTTTAAATTATTGTAATTTTTATTCGTAAATATTAAATAATTATTATTTATTTATATGTTTCAATATCTATATTTTAGTCTGCTTAGTAAATAAATTGACATCTCATTAAGTATTTATTACATTAAGCTAATTACATATCCTTGACTATAAAATCAAACGACAGAATTTCTTCTATTCTAATTATAAATTGAATGTATAAACGATATATTTGTATTTGTAAATGTTTAAAATTAAATTTTTGTATTTACCTCGTATGTTAAAATTAGTATTAAGTATAAGAGAATGGAAGCGATATTTATAAAGCGTGTTTTAATCGAAAATAGACAAGTTGTATTTATGAATCAAATCATTTTCCTGAATAATATTTATTAAATATTGTTTTATATTTAAAATATATATTTATTCCCTAATACTATATATTCTAATCTGAAGCAATTATTTCGAGATATACTTAGCAATATGATGTAGTTTTTAGAAGCTCCAAATAGGTGATACGAAGGTTCTAATATATAATATTTATGTAATAACTTTTATCAATAATTATATTATTTATTGAATTTTAATTCCAAAATGGCTTATTTACATGGTATATAGAAGAAATAGTGAAGCGTTTGGTTTTTGTAACAAAAAAAATCAGTGGCACAATTTAAAATATGTGTATTATGCGTAATAGTATTTTAGATAGCATTATAATTCTTTATCCTATGTTAATGTAAGAATTTTCTAAGAAAAATAACGTATAGCAACTAAAATAGTGTGATCTAGAAAGTTAGTTATGTAGGAATCTAATATTTATGTAAAAATATACGAGTTAGAAGATTCGTGTAATTAATAAATAAATTTATCATCAGCAATAGTCTGCTAGAAATCGGCGAATACGACGAAAACATTAATTGCTTTTGTAAGAACAAGATTTGTTACCTTTACCAGTTTTGAATTTTTTCAAAAAAATAATATCAATTTTTACAAGGACAATCTCATGTTTGATCTTCTGGGATTTTGATGAAAATTTGTATGGTGGTAAAGTTCATAGTCAGAACGAACCTCTTAAAATATTGTAGCCCTGTGAGAAGTGGTTTAATAATAAAAATTAACGAAATATAATTTTTATAACTGAACCACTTCTCATAGGCCTATAATATTTTAAGGGGTTTATTTAACATCATGCAAAGTTTCATTGAAATCCCCAGAAGAGTAAATCTGGGTTTGTCCTGGTTAGTCCATTTTTTGGTAACCATAGTTTTCTGTTCCGTTTAAGAAGTTATTGTTGCAATAAGAAGGATCTTGTTTTAATATATACTTTGTACAGTAGTAATTAATATTTTGTAAAATTTATGAAACAATATTTTCAAAAATTGTTATTATATTAAATTCCTAGACAGAAAATGCAATAAGCTTTCTCAAACTGATATATTAGCATCCAGCGATGGAATGGGTTTAATTTTAAAATACTTAAAACATTATTTTTTATCCATTACCAAGTTATTGATTAATTACAAAGCAGTTAGTCGTGAATAGTCGTTTAAAAAATCATACAATATGTATTTTAAACGAGTAAACCTCAATTATTTTTATATCGATGGTATAATAGTATTACCCATAATCGACATTAATTATAAAATATATAAATATATAATTCATATTCGCATATAGAAGTAGATAGTTATTACATAAGCTAATAGCAATAGATGAAATAATTTATTTCTATACTCTGTAATTAAAGTACTCATCATGTAATGAGCAACGTCCTAGAATTAGTATATTAATATATCTATTTTAGTACTCTAAAAGGCCAATGAAAACAAAATTAAAATTTTTATGTGTATGTTATTACCATAAAACAATTATTAAATGTAGATTACAATAATGTTTTATGTGTCTACTATGAAAAAATAGTGATCTTTATTCTAATTCTACAATATTTTCTTGAACAGACAATCTGTTGCCTATAAAAATCACTTTGCTGAAAAATTAGGCATTGTTGAACAAAAGTACTCATGTCGTTTTCATACAAGGAAAAAATTACTTATATATTTGAAATAAAGAATAAGAAATAAAATTAAATGAATGTTGTGTGTTAACCCAACTTTAAAATTACTCATTTGTGTTGAAATATTTCAAACAAAATAGTTTTTTGGACTGGCTAAAATATGATTCAAAATATAGTAACATTTATTTTACTTGTTTGCAATAACGCGTTTTTCACAATGTCGAAATTTATTATAATAGTACAAGTTTACATAAAGGTTTCTTCAAATTTAGTGTTGATAAATAAGTGTTATTGTAGTATATATCTAAATTAATGACATTAGATTTAACTTTTTTTATTCATACGATTATTTAAACATATTATTCAATTTTGTTGTATTTTTTGAAATCATGGTTATAACTTGTTTTATTGATTGTGTATTTAACACGTTCACGTTGGCGTATAATTTAAAAATAATTTTTAAAAACAAAACTTGGCAGAACGTGTTAAAGATTTTAAATGTTCATAGTTTCATCTTATTATTAACATTCCTGGACCATTTTTATTTTAATATTTAGCGATGTCTAAAATTATATATTTACACGTATATAATAGACATTAAATAGTGGTTCACAAGGGCATAATATGAAGGAAATAAATGTCTAAAAACAAATTATACGTGTGATTCATATATTATTGTGCGTAAAATAATGAATCTTTATCTTTATATGATACTCCTTCATGTTTTGTATAAAAGTATTTAAAGTTAGAATCTTTTCATCTTTGTAAATGTGATTTCGATGTTTGTCATTTGTAAAATAAATTTACTTATTTTTAAGTTGAAGATGAAACGAAATCAACACGAGAAAAATCTGACTGTGGACCAAAATTAACAGTAGTAGAATATGAAGTCGATTCAAAGTATAATATAATGATTAACTTAAAAAATCTTGGACGAGATTAATATTCTTAATTTAATAAAATAATTTGAAAAATATATTTTCATTATGTATTTATTTAAAAGAAATCTTTGAACGTATAGCATTTTTCAAGCTGTTTTTATTTAAACAGAATGTGTGCTTTTACACATTTGTTTCTATATATTGCAATTATCATTGAATTCTTTTTGAAATGAATTGTATTATTTTTAGCATTAAGTTAATTCTTATTATATATAAATAATTGTGATAGTACTGTGTGTGGTGAGAATATCTGACTTTATATTACTATCTGAATCTAGAATGTGTATGCAAAAATTTTGTAAAATTTCAAAAATACTGAGTATGAAATTTTGAACTAACCATACTGGCCTAAAACTGTATATGTATTATACTATATAACTTTATCATATATATTTCTAGTCGTGGTAAAAAATAATCATTTTTTGTCTATTGAAATAAGAGCTTCAATTTAAATATTTAAATAATTTAAATATTTTAAACATTTAAGTTTTGTCCATATCATTCAGTGGAGTTTCGTTTTAGTATTAAAATTTGGAAAATTATTATATAAATATAATACTAAGTTTTGGAGCAACTTTTTTAATGGGCATAAAATGTAAACTGTATGAAATTATACGAAAAACGTTAAATCAGGAGAGAGATATATACAAGGACAAAATATTTAGTGTACGAGTGTAAATTTCTCTTGATTAAAACCTGAAATGTATTTTATTTTGTTATTGTTATTATTTAAAATTTTATAAACAATATGTTCACTTTTTTATAACAAATTAAATTTATTTATGTGTTGTGCGAAACGAAATACTTTACTGTTACTTGTATATTATATTTATTATATAATGACTCTTTTATATTCGTAATAAAACCTAATTTGTAAAGAATATTTTAATGATATAATATTATTAATTTATCCGTAATAAACAAATATCTTTACGAGTTGTTTCTTTTTATTTTGTTCTCATAAATTATAATACTCAATACTCTTTGTTTTTATAACTACTCGTTTTAGCTCTTTATATTTTATTAATGGTTTAACAGTTCATAAAATACTAATTATATAATATATTAAAAAATGCAAATTAAATTATTATTTAAACTAATTACAGATTTAAATTCTATTCTCATTCAATAATTAATTGCTTGTTAATCAGTTCATGCATATTTTAAAATATCTTTTAGCTATAGAACAATTGATAAGAAAACAAAAACTTTAAAAACCAAAGAGTAATTATTTATATATATATATATATATATATATATATATATATATATATAATGATTCAAATTTAATATTTAGTTTAATACCTGGACTCTTACTGAATTTGTGAGAATGGTTCTCAAACTCCAAAGTGTGATCCTGTTCATTTATTTTCCTGTGATATTTGGAGCTCCTGGTGAAATTGCCAATCAAAGTAAGTTAATCCACTCATTACCTAAATTTAAAAAAATATATGTAATACAACTTATAAAAAAAAATTATTTCATTTTGAATGTATATAAACATAGCGAATTATCATTATCTTATTATTTTAGAACTTTTGAATAATTGTTGATATTAAATAAAAACAATCATTTTCTTTATGTGTAGTGAGATTTTTCGAGTTCTTTAAAGGGTTGTTCTTTCATAATTTTATAATTTTTATAATTTCAGTCAATACTTATTTCAGAATGTATAGAATATAGCCAGATTCCCTCTCAATTATCTCCGTATGGTTGTCCTAGATCTCCAGTTCCTCTCATAATTGGCGGAACTCCAACTTCACTAATGGGGTTTCCCCATATGGTAGGTATAAACGTAATTTGATATATATATATATATATATATATATATATATTTGTATATATTCATCAACATTCGAATAAACATTTTGTAGCTAGTGTTTTGTTACCTTTCTGTTCCTTTTTTTATCATCTCATATATTTACAACAGTCTTAGACATTCAGTAAATCAATTTTAATAGTTTTATTACAAAAACTAACTAATTGACTGCAATCAAATTATCGTATGCTAGAAACAATGCCTATACCAAATGAATCTACGTACATTGTCCTTTTTCTAATCTCTAATCTCTTGGTATAATTTATTGATAGGAGCTTCATTAGGACATCTCTTGCTCATATCGAGTAATGTTTGAATGAAATATTGATATGACATATGTTATGTAAAATATGTATATATTTTTATAAATATATTAATATTTATTATAGGCAGCTATCGGATTTGGTTACACCGCCGATGGAGAAATTACTTGGCAATGTGGAGGTTCACTTATTAGTGAAAAATTTGTTCTTACAGCTGCTCATTGTTTGAAGAGTAGAGACAAGTAACGTATTTTAAAAATTATATATATCTATATATATATATATATATATATATATATATATATATATATATATATATATTAATTTGACCTTGTATTATTTTTTATTTTTCTAGAGGTCCTGCACAAAAAGTACGTTTTGGTGATAATACAGATAATTATGACTACATCAATAATGAAATCTCTTCTTATCGAGAATATTATATAATCAACAGAATACAGCACCCAGACTATAAGCCACCTTTAAAGTACTATCTTTTTTCCTAAATTTGTATTTATATAATTTATTTGATAATCAAATTTATTTAAGGTATAACGATATAGCTTTGCTTGAATTACACAAACCAGTTCAATTTTCTATGGATATCAGACCAGCTTGTCTGGAAACTAATTATTACAATATACCGCAGACTGTGATTGCAACAGGATACGGAAAGCAAACTTATGGTAATAATTTTTAATATTTTCATAATAATATTGCATAAACAAGGTCTCTGGTTCAAGGTCTATGTATCAAGCAATATTGATATTCTTTTTCATTGAAAAAGTAAAAATTAATACTGCTTCACATTAGGTTGCCCGTAACGATTTCATTTAAGAAATTTTTTGTGATTTGCAGAATTTCTAGGAAAATACCAACTAATGAAGGTCGAACTACCAGTTTTATCATCAGATCATTGTACACGTTCATTTGCAGTAAGTATGCTAAAAGACATGGATCACGGAGTTAATGTTTTGGAGTTATGAAAATATTTGTTTTTCTTAATAATATTTTTTAGTCAGACATTAGGCGACCAAGATCTGTTCTAAAAGATGGTATAATCGATTCGCAAATGTGCGTAGGCGATCTCTCCGGACACAAAGATACTTGCCAAGGTGATTCCGGAGGACCTATTCAGGTAATATTATTATGGACTAGTGGTTCTTGGCATCGTGCCTTGAGGCTAATTACTACAACTTACCGTAGGGTAATTTAAAAGCCCTAAACAACCCTATTACACATTTTTTTATTTACTTTTTTGTATTTGAATTTTTTGTTGAAAATTTAGATTTTTTTTCTTAACAATTGCGCTATATAGCTGTTTTATAGACAAAATTTCGAAGCGCTTAAGCGTCGCGTGTCAGTCTAACGGTTAAACATTAAATATCTTGATATGGAACCCATAGAAATGTAAACAAAATTTGTACTTATATTATTAAAATTTGATTTACGTATGTCTAATGAATGGCTTTTTTGAATTTTTTTTTTATTAAATCGCCGAAACGACTGGACCCTCCTTTGCCAAAAACAAATCAGCATGTCGCCTTATCAATAGGAATTGAATGTTTTTCAAAAATTGTATTCGTACATATATACACACATGCGCATTCACACACACACAAATACATCCATTTCTTTTAGAAATATGCCTATCAAAAGTTTCTGAACATTTTTGCATACCTTAGTAAAACGGATGTATGTGTGTGTATGTGCATGTGTGTATGTATGTGCGGATGCAATTTTTCAAAGAACATTGGATTCCTATTGATATCTTTATAAAGATATATACAACTTTTCATCTTCGATTTTCTTGCCATTACTATAACTTACCCTAGGAGGCCTCAATTAATCACGTGAGGTTTTTGGGGGGAGGGAACGTTGGACAAAAAATCGCGAAATATCACTTAGGGGAGAGAGGGGTATAGTAAGATATCACGTATATTTATTGTTTACCTGAATTTTTTTACAAAAATCCAAACATTTGAAAAAAAACAAAAATTTTACAATTTTTTCTCGTAACTAAAAATACACGTGATGTTTTTGCGCGGAGGGGTAATTTTAAATGTCACCAAGGGGAAGGGGGGTCCAAAATTTCTTAAAAAATCGATCACGTGATTAATGGACGGCCCCCTACTAAATTTATATGCAAATTAAAGATTTTATGACAGATTTTTTTATTATATGACAGAATATATCATAAATCTTTAAAAGACTAAAGATATTTTAACTTACGTACTTAATTTAGCTTAAAGTTCAAGCAATAGTGATAACAATTTATAAGGGCAATATATATAAATGCGCTCAAGCAATAGTGATAACAATTTATAAGAACAATATATATAAATGCGCTTTTTTTATTCCGCGCTTAACACAATGAGGAAATTATTATTATCCTTGAATTATATTCACTAAGAATTTTACACAAAATAAATTCCATTTATTTTCACAACTATTTTGAATATTTAGTAATTAAGATGACACGTTTAAGTAATTAAAATAGTTTTTAATTGGCCATCATGACTTTATTTTAAATTAACAACTTCAATTGACTTCAATAATGAAACAGGTAGGTTTGCAACCCTACAAAAAAAACGTTTGAAAAAAAGTTTTCTGATAAGAAGACAACTATGCAACTTCATTGCATAAAAATACCGAAGTGGATAATTGTTGTCCTTCTGTTATCATTCTGTAAGTTGTTTTCAAAGTAGTAAGTTGTGCAATCGGTTTATAACGAATTATTAAATATTAACAAAGTGATTTACAAACACAGTTAAATAATAATATTAATTTAGTGTTGGGTAAAGTGAATTTGAGGAAATGGATTTAAGGTACGTTTCTGAAGGATGATGGACGTTAAAAGGTCAGAAAGATTTTGTTACTTTTGTAAACATTCAAAACGCATATATTTATTTGTTTATTTCAATAACGCCAATCGGCTATATACAGTTTATTTCGGCTATATTACTATTATGATCACCGTCAATATTATTACAATATAAACTAATTGTTGCAGTTATTTTTGTTTGCCATAATATGTTAAATTCGAATAAAAATGGCCGCAAATTTTGTTCAAATTAATGTGAATTGGTAGAATATGTCAAATTCGAAAGTACTTATACGCAAATTTTGTACAAAAATAGTTTAATGGTTGTAAAAAAATGTATTCAATTGATACTAACAATATTTTCATTGAAACTATTATTAATTCTGTAGGATGACGTCGTATTATAGAAAGGAAAAAATAAAAAGAACAAATGTCAGTGTAGTGAAAATAGGAGAAAAGCTTTGTTTTTTTCTATACATTTGCAATATGGGATATTACAATTGTCATTATCTTTCCTAGACAACTGTTATCCACTTTCAGTGAACAATTATTTAAAGCTTCTAATTAAGTATTCTATATAAATCAGGTTCCTCTACAATGGTCTCCATGCACCTACAAAGTAATAGGTGTGACCTCCTTCGGCAAATTTTGTGGCTACCCCAATGCACCATCTATATACACTCGTGTTTCCTCTTACATCGATTGGATTGAACAAGTTGTTTGGGGCAATCAATTAAAATATCAATTCAAATGAAATTATTCTAGATTATCCTATGAAATAAATACCCAGAGCATTATATGATTTGTTTATTAATTTAAACACTGGTTTCCACATCTTAGTTTTGTTTCACACAAATATGACAATATTTTATACAATACTCAACATTTTATTAAACACTATGTATAAAAACAAACAATTTACAAAACTAAAACTATCAAAGTTTCTTGGAACGAAATTCACTATAACAATTTTGGAGTCCTTCATTATTTTGGTGTAGAGCATTTGAAATGCGTTTCAGGGTGCTTTCTTTTCCTAATATTGTGATCATTTCTGATACTGGAGGACCAACCTGTTTCATAAAAGAAATAGATAGTAAAAAATTTGTTTAATATATACTTGTCGCCTAGTCTGTTATTATATTATTACCTTGGAACCACTTAAGACTTTTCGAAGTTCTGCCATCAAATTTTTAAAATCTTCCTTGTTATTCATGCTAACCATATGCAATGTTGTTTTGATTTGTTCTTTTTCAAATGTGTATGTGGTAATTAAGGAATTCTTAAGTTCGATTAGAAAATCTAATTGAAATTAGAAAAATTGTTAAATATTAATGAATTAAGGCTTGCAGCTAATAATGAATAATACCTTTCAAATCACCAGATGGTGGTTTTTTTGGTTTTGGTGGCAATTTCCAAAGAAATTCTAAATTTTCACTCAATAATTCTTGAAGTTTGCTTACTCGATCTTGAGACCATATAAGTACACTTGATAGATGTTCTTCGTCCAGGTGCAGTAATTCTGACCTACATTTGGTAAATGATTCATTTTATAATTCAAGTATTATATTTATAATAAACTGTAATACTTACTCGCCATATTTTTCTATCACAAGATTTCTTAATTGTGATATTAAGTTAACCCTATCTACTTGATTATTTAAAAGTCTTTGTATTTCAAGTCTATTAAATTCAGGCAATCGATCCTCAGGAAGACGACAGGAGTTACTATTAACACGACGTAAATTGAACTGAAATTAAACAAAATTTGTACTAAAAATTGTGGAAAGTGTATATTCAGATAATATTATCATACATGATCCCTTAGCTCATCTAATGAATAGCTTTTAGGTTTCAAACTTTGCAATTTGTCAAATCCACCTCCACTTAATGTTATAAAATTAACTAATGCTTGTGGAAAAATTCCTGATTTTCTATAAGCATCTACTGTAATATCACCTTGACGTTTACTAAGTTTTGATCCATCACTGTTCAGTAAAAGAGGCAAGTGACCGAACTTGGGAGGTTCCCATCCAAATGCTCTGCATTAACAATTATAAATAAAAGATGAGTATGGAATTTAATTCTGTAAATCAAAATAAACTTACTTATACAGCAGAATATGTTTCGGTGTTGATATTTGCCATTCAACACCCCTCAAAACGTGAGTTATTCCCATCAAGTGATCATCAACAACATTAGCAAAATGATATGTCGGCATGCCATCAGTTTTTATAATAACTGGATCACCCTCTTGCTGTGCAATATCCAAAGCAATATTGCCATAAATAATATCTTCAAATGGGCTTGCATCTGGTGTTAATTTAAATCTAATACAATAAGGTTCTTTCTTGTCGAGTTTTCTTTTTACTTCATCTTTTGATAATTTTCGACAGGCATTATCATACTTTGGTACTTGTTGATTCCGAAGTGCTTCTCGTTTTAATAAATTCAGTCGCTTTGGAGTGCAAAAACAATGATAAGCAGAGTTGTTTTGCAATAACTCTTGGACTTCATCACTAAAATAAAAGGAGTTAGAAGATATTTTGTTCATCATATTAAGACAATTATTAAGTACTGACTTGTATATTTTCTTCCGTTGACTTTGTATGTAAGGACCAAGTGATCCCCCATACTTTGGTCCTTCATCAGGGATAATACCAGCCCATTCTAAATCCTTAATTAGTTGCTCCTTAGCTCCAGGTACCAGACGAGTTTGATCGGTATCTTCTATTCGAAGAATAAATTTCCCATGTCTTGATTTTGCGAACAAGTAATTTATTAAAGCTGTTCGCAAACCGCCTAAATGTAAATGACCTAAGAAAAACAAAATTTGTCTATTATTTTGTTTATAATTTTTGAGGTTAAAAACATTTTCAAACCTGTAGGGCTAGGAGCAAATCTGACCCGCACATTCCCCGCAGTTGCTAAGAAAGTTGTAGAAATATTGCGGTAATTTGTTAATTTAGTAATAACACAAGTAATTTTGAACATATTTTTGACAGAAAGAAATTATATAAAAAATGACGTTTCTCCATGTCCATAATTCATGGTTCTGCAATTGTTTTGAAATTCACAAATGTTATCCATGCATTGGAAATTGACAACAAACCGCACAGAGGCGTAGTTGAAAAGGAAATTTATTTTATTTATCTATTTTACATATAAACATTTTATCTTACTTCATTTAATAAATAACTAAGCATGGCATCGTGCCTTAAGGCAAATTGCTGGAGATCCCGTACCGTAATCAAAAATTTTGGTACGGAACCCAAAAAAAAATTACACAAAATGTGTACACATTATTAAATCTCTATAAAATATCTGATAATTTGATGTACATATGTCCAATAAACATTTTTGACCGCCAAATGGCATTTTTTTTAAATTATTTTTATTAAGAGTCCACAGCCGCTGGACCTGCCTTTCCAAAAACTCAATCAGTTTTTCATCTTGTCAATACAAGTAAAATGTTTTTTGAATTATTAAAATCGGACGCTCCGTTCTCTTAAAAACTGAGTTACCGTTTTTGACAATTTTTGCCCCGTACCTTCGGAACGGCTAGACCTGTCTTCGCCAAAACCTAATCAGCACGTCTCCTTATCAATACGAATTGAATGTTTTTTGAATTATTCAAATCGGTTGATCTGTGTTCTCGAAATCGTCGACGAAAATTTGTATCCGCACACACACATACATCTATTTTTTCTAAGGTATGCCAAATGGCCAAAACATTCAGAAACCTTTGAATCATAAAGATATATACAAATTTTCATTTTCGATTTTTTTGCGATTACTATAACTTATCCTACAGGAAGTTAAAAAAAACTGAACCAAACATATAGTTACTGCCATAAATAATATCTTTTAATGGTTATGCATCTAGCATTAATTTTTAGTTTAATCTAATACAATAAGGCTTTTTCACATCATCTTTTGGCTATCATTGCCAATTTATTCTTCTTCAAAAAGTTCTTTATGTTTTATATTACAATAAATGCAAAACATTTTATACTCTCATTCTGAATTTTAGTGTCCCCTAAAATTCCTAAAAAAAAATCATTACTCTTATAATTCCTTAAATAAATAAAACTCCATATAGCTATCTAAATTTTTATTTATTACTTTAGCTTCTCCTTCAAATACAATTTTATCATTCTGTTTACACCAATATTTAATTTTCATAATTTTTCTATTCTCAACTAACTGAACATTCACCTCAATTGGTACATCAACAAAACATTTATTTGGAAATGTAAATGATTGTGAAATCACCATGCTCCCATGACCTGGACACAATGTTCCAATTACCCCTGATACAAAACCATTTAATAAAGCTCCATGAACGATTGGTTCAGAAGTTGCAGTTCTATTAAAATGCACAACGTTATTATCACCAGTCAATTTAGCAAACGTTTTAAGATCTTCTAAAGAAACTTGTTTGGTAACAGACACCTTGGTGTGCATAAAGGCATATTGAAATTTGAAAAGTCTTTTAGCAAGAAGCATTCTAGCAAATTGATGCATTCTTAAACACTACTTTATATTTTATCTACTTGTATTAAAAAATGTTCATACACAGTTTTACAAATTTCAACTTGCTCTCGTTGGCAATGATCTTCTAAAAATATGGTTGCCAGATTTCTTAAACGAGCGTCGTCACTTCTTTGAATCTTAAGAATTTTATTAATGATTTCAGTATTACAAATTTTGTCTCTGGTTTCTGGTGTTATTAGAAACTGCAAGGTGGTTATGGCATCAGCAACCATCTCAACATTGGAATTGACCAAGTACTTGACGATTTTTGCTATACCATCATTATAAACTATGTAGTCACGATTATCAGGATCTGAAAAAATAATCAGGTTTTGTTGAGCAATCTTTCAATTAACACTTTGTAATAGTAAATAATATAACTCTAACTTTACCTAAGCATAAGTTGCAAATTCCGGCAAGAGAATATCTTGATAAAGTACTATTATTTCCTTGAAGGTTTTCAAGAAATACGT
Source organism: Ctenocephalides felis (assembly GCF_003426905.1). Lineage (NCBI taxonomy): Eukaryota > Metazoa > Arthropoda > Insecta > Siphonaptera > Pulicidae > Ctenocephalides > Ctenocephalides felis. The sequence continues at coordinate 2,851,892 of NW_020537646.1, forward strand.
CGATTATACAAACTTCTCGAATGTATTCATAATTAACTGGATCATATGCAAAATTTGCTAGATTTGCCAATACTTGTTCTTTGGCACCTGTAATTTAAAAATGCATAAAATATTATATGGACTTATAATTATAAACTTAAGTGGACATTAAATTCATAGAACTTTAGCAGAGCCAAAAAGTAAACAATAAAAACAGGTTTTTCATATTCCAAGAACTTGAGGTGCTATTTCATAACGATTATAAATATAGCGACTATGAAATTTAATATTTAGTTTATTAAATAAATTTTCCTAAATTATTATAATTTACTTACTCAGAGATTTACTTTCATAGAATTCGTCACGTAGCAATGCTAAATATATTTTGCGGTCAACACCGTCTTTCGGAGTACGCTTTAATAATAGATCTTTCCGAGTAAACATTACAATATTTCGATTTCAAGATTAGAAATATATTATATATTTTCTATAAAGAGGTAAAGACACGAATAAACAATGTTTATGACAGCTTCAGATTTATTATTGCCTGACTGTTGGTGCTCCTGTAAATAATACTCGTAAAGTTTATGTGATGGCGCTGATAGTCAAAAACAAATTTTCAAATACATGAGCGGTTTTTTTGAAAAATAAAACTATTATATAATAATGAAAATATATCAAGTTAACCAGGTATAAGTAAGTAGTATTTTGCCTTAAGTCTTACATAAATTTTCCAATATGTGTAAATAGCTCTGTACGGATCAGAGATCAGAGAAAACTATCTGGAGAGTATTGAAAAGTGGTGCTGGAGACGAATGGAGAAGATAAAGAAGATAAATGGAGAAGGCAGTTAAGATAACCAATGAGAAGAGTGATCAAAGAGAGGACTCTACTGAGCACGATCCTGAAAAGAAAAGAAAACTGAATCGGACCCATTCTGCAAAAAGAGTGCCTCCTACACGACGTAGTTGAAGGTAAAATAGGACTGAAAGGAATGGGAGGAAGAAGAATGCAGCTGGTTGATGACTTACACGAGAAGAGGAAATACAAGGAACTAAAAGCCGAAGCACAGGATCAGGAAGCATGAAAGCAGAAATTTTAAAAGAAAAATACATAAAAAATGTTTAAAGTAGAGGGAATATTGGTAATGGGAATGCGAAGAGAGAAAAGGATTATTTGATTTGTGGTGGACCTGCCTTTGGGCAGACTACCATTTATCATTATTATTTATTATTATGTGTAAATTAACCATTTAATCAATAAAAAATCAATATATTAATTTATAAGTGATTTATAAGCATGTAGGATTGCTTTAGGGCCTTATATATGATATATACTACTATTGCAGATTATTCAATTTTATAAAAATTTGCAAACATGTTAGTTATTATCGATAAATAGTTCAAATATTATACATTATTGAACAACACCTAATATATAATATATTGTATTTTATAAAAGCGTTCATTAAGTATTCTAATCTTTAATGATTTTTTATAATTGAGCTACTATTTATGATATGTAGGATGTTTATTAAAACTTTTCACCCTATCAATATGCGAGTTTAATCAAAGGGGTAAACAAAAATTTAACAATTGTTTGCCTGCGAAAAAACGGCTTGGCCGTTTTTGGCCAAAAACTAATCCGCACGATTATATAACTGATCTAATCTTTAGAACAGTTTAGAATTGGTTCAAGATTTTTAGCTAAAATTGAAAATATAAGTGAAAAATGACTTGAAACGTCGAGAAAACTTATAATTAGCACATCGGAATTTTTCATCATATTTTAGTTAAAAGATCTATTTTTTACAACATCGTGACATTCCCATAATCTTCCAAATATCATTGTATTATGATATATACAATTGATTTATAGTACATATTATTCATTTTCTCAACTATACAGCAGTGAATCATTAATTTTATGTTTTGAAACAATTACAAACAAATCCATCGATTACTAATATAATTATTAAAATATGACCCAATTTCCTCAATTTTCTGCCCGTGACCTGTTTATGATTAATACTACCATATTAATTTAGTTATATCGAATTGTGAAATAAAATCATATGTTTCATTTATTTTGAAAGATAATAGAATGCAATCATACTTTTGTAAATATAAATGTGCAAGCTTGCAAAAAAATTAATATATATTTAGAAATTGTAGTTGCTCTAAGTATCAGTGTTAAAAAGTTGTTTTGTGGTGAGGCGTGATATAAACGTGGTAAGTTAGAAAATTTTAAATATGTTAATATAATATTATTTAACTATTTAAGCGAATTTAAAGTGTGTTAATTATTGGGGACTACTTGTGTATTTTAGAATAATATGAAGTTCCATTTTTGCTTAATTGTTTTGATTGCACTCTGCACAGTGGCCTACTCTAGGCCAGATGTACAAACTAATGTTATAACAGCGAAAGGCAAAAACGTCGATCAGGCAAAATCAAAAGCAAAAGCGCAGGCCAGCAAAGCGATCGAGAGCAATAAGACTAAATTGAATAAAGAAGTAACGGAAATTAAAGATCTTGGGAACGAAGAAAAAGCCAAAGACGAGCCAAAAGCTTTGGCTATTTCTGAAGAGGATGAATCTAAGCCAGAGGTGAGCTTGGGATGCAATTGTGGAATTTTCATGTCTGGTCAAATACCGAGAGGTTCCAAAGCCCAACCGAAAGGAAACCCAGTGTTATTGCAAGAACAGGACGGGATTTTTGCTTGCACACCTTTGGGAACTAAACAGTGTACTAACAAATGTTTGGACACGGTATGTATAAATAATTCATAAATAATTTCCTTAAGGCGTTTTACAGTTAAAATTTATCATTAATACAAACTACATACTTTTACACAGTTAAAAATGTAACACGTTCACACGATGCTACAAAATAATTCAGAAGAAACGATGGCAAATTTGGATTGTTATAGTTAGATGTTATTATTCATCAATTAAATTCAATTATACTATTTCATTTTCCCTATTTATTTCGTAGATCATAAGACATTTACCAAACTCTCCCAATATTTTGTGCGGTCTTATGGACCGTGATTGCCACAAGGAAAGGGCTTACTTGTTCGTGCGAAATTGCGGTTCAGGATGGACAAACACTAAATTATCAGCCGGTCGTGAATACTGTTGTAAAGAAGGCAAACCTTACACATGCCCATTGATTTAAAAATTACTCACGTAGAACATTTAATTTAATCATCATGGCAAAGGTATTCTTGACAGAATCTTATAAGCAAGTTCATAAGTTTATTTATTAGATTTTATTCCATGTAATATTTGTGTAATATTTAGGTGCAATATTTAATATTTGCACTTTAATACCACTCAAGCATTACATTAAGAAGTAGTATATAATACTAGAGTTATTTAGTAATATTTTTTAAGAATATTTTTATATTATTTATTTATTTATTGTTTTATAAATATTTATTTATTATATATTTTATTGTGTATATTTTATGATAAAGATAAATAAAAATTATAATAATTAAAAGTGCGTTTGTATTCAAAGTATTCTATAAACAAAGATGGATTTATTCAATTTTTATAAAAGCTTGTAGTTGATGCAATATAAATTTAAAAAGAAAAATGGATTTTTACCTCGCTATAAAATCTTTAAAGTTGATAAAATTTTTATTTGCATCTTTGTGTGAAATTTCCATTACAAAAATTTCTCCTGAAATCAATTAAATTTAAATACTAAGTTTATTCAATATTTATAAAATCCTGTAGCTGATTTGATACAATTTTAAATTAATCTCAAATAAGTTCTAGATCAATTTTTAGAAAAACTGGATTTTTACCTCGATGTAGTTTGCAAAATTTTTATCCCTGTGTGAATTTTCAACAAATTTCGTCTGCGCTCAAAAAAATTTAAATACTAGATTGAAAAATGGAATAAGTTCCACATGTCGCTTATTTTATATAATAATTTTTTTAATGTATGACTTATTTTGTAGAGTTTTTATTCTATGATTAAGTTCGTAAAAAAATGTATTTGTATCCTTGTGAGAAATTTCCATTATGAAAATTTTACCTAAATTTAATTAAATTTAAATATTAGGTTTATTCAATATTTATAAAAACCTGTAGTTGAATTAATACAATTTTAAATTAATCTCAAATAAGTTATAAATAAAATTTTGGAAAAGATGGATTTTTACCTCGCTGTAGTTCGTAAAATTTTTATTTGTATCCTTGTGTGAATTCTCAATTATGAAAATTTCATCTGTATTTAAGAAAATTTAAATACTAATTCGAAAATGGAATAAGCGCCACTTCTTCATCATTGATATCGATTATCTTATTTTTTTAATCTATGACTATGTTGTCTCTTTTTGAAACTACAATGGAAATCTTACAATTTACTCAAATGATTTCGAAGCAAATATTCTGTAATTTTCGGGCAATATCACTTCAATCATTATATCTCAAAAATGAGGGAATATTAATAAGAAGAAGTTTTTAGAGAATAAAAATGTTTCTATGAGGATTGTGAGTTACCTGTCGCGTCCATGATATTGTTTGGTGTTTATTTGTTGAAAAGCCAAATGTTCAACTTTAGTTTTTTTTTTAAATATTTTATGAATGGTTCATTACCACCATAAGGTGTTATATACAGTTAGATTTGATTCGAAATTTCTTGTATATTTCCCAAAATCCACAATTTTGCATGTGCTGGATAAGCTTCAGAATGTACAACTATGAGTTATTCCATCAAACAGGGATAAGCTTCAGAATGTACAACTATGAGTTATTCGATCAAACAGCAAATGTGTCTTCTACAAAAGTAGTTTGACAAATTTGAAGGCAATATGCTATAAATTTTATATAAATTGCTGCAATTGAATCCTGTCGCATTGGAGTTTTTGCTTGGCATCATTTTCTCATGGTGTATGATTAATTTTTAGGATGTACGACCATGGGTTATTCAGTTAAAGAGCAAATATGTTGTCTTCTTCAAAAGTAGTTTGACAAATTTGAGGACAATATGCAACGGATTTTATATAAATTTCCGCCATTGAATCCTGTCCCATTTGAGTTCTTGCTTGGCTTCATTTTCTCATGATGCCTCGCGTTTGTCATTTAGTTTCAACAATAATACGATAGTTGAAGTGAGCAATTGACGAAGGGGGTTCCGTCTCGCACTGATTCTAGTCAGCAAACCACGAACTACGAAACGAGCGCACGAAATCCGTCAAGAGGACATCGCACGTTCCTCAACAAGCGTGTCTTATTGGACTCAACTACTCGACGGTCATTCACCCGAGTTCTACAGGTACATGTGACTCCCTACGCCGAGGGTATCCCACAAAAAAATTTCGAGAAACAGGTACATAAAAACTGTCTCCAAGAAAGTATGAGTTCATTCGAGTTCACTCCATCGCGGAGAGATTTAGAGTATTTTTTGGCGTTGAAAGGGATTTGTTTCGAGAATATCTATAATTGATGTTTTCTTTGTAAATATTGAAAGATATAGGGGTTTTACTAGATGTCATGCGGTGCTTTTGTCATTTAAAATTCTTAGTAAACAATTGTAAATAAATGTGTACTTTGAGAGGACACGGATAGGATAAAGCAATTTTCTATTGAAATAAAGTGTAAAATTAATAGGATATAATGCCCTTGTTATGGTTGATTTTTAACTTTCGTGATAATGTGCTATAAGCTTATATTCACACACATTTTATCTTTATTTTCCCAAAACTTTATGTGATCGAATAATGAATCACCAGATTAAGGAGGCAGCTAAGAAATTAATTCCATTATTTTCTATGTGGAACATCATTTCAATCTGTGGAGGAACTATATTTGTCAAAAATTACCTATGTGTAAAGGACACCTATATGTGTCCTCGTCGATTTCTTTATAAGATCAATATACCAATATTATTTAAAATCTTTTGGCAAAGTCATTTTTACATGGTCAGAACATATCATCGATAGAAACTTTAATTCAGTAATTGATTAAATATATATTATATATTTATATATATAAGGTTGTCAAATATCTCTCTTCCGCCTTTTTGTATTATAAACCAAGAGCAAAAAAGCGGAAGGGAGATAATTGACAACCTAATATTATATATAACTCAAAAATAACTGTTTTAAATGGGTTACTTGTAAAAATATAACTAAATTGTGATATTGACTGTATAGTTATATTTTTCCTATATAATTCAAATGCTATTTATACTACAATTTTTGTCTATCTATAGTAGAAAGGTTTTTTGGTATAATATTTGGAATTTTCAACTTGGAATTTTGTGTTACCTTTTCTAGTAATTTTAAGACATTCGGTTATTAACTCTTGCAAAAATATAAATAAATTTTATTATTGACTATGTGACTATAATTTTTCCTATCTGATTCCAATGGTATTTATACTACAATTTTTGTCTAATTAGATATTTTGGTATAATATTTGGAATTTTCAAATTGGAATTTCATTTTGCACTTTTCTATTAGGTTTAAGAAATTCGGTTAGTCTATTTTATTCGTTGTTAAAAATTAAAAAAACTGTAAAATTAAAATGATTTAGGCGCAGTAGTATGCAGATACATATCATTTTGATATATATCATTAGTGGATAAATAGAAAAATGAGAATCAAGTTAAAATTTTTCATATAATTACAATTTGTAAAATGATCGCATCCACCTTTTCCAAATGAAGTTTCATAGTTGGCCGATTATTATAAAATCATTGATGGTTTCACTTGGATAGATGACAAATTACCAGCTATCTTCTAATTGCAAGTCAGTGCATGTTATCTGTGGACTTATTCGCAATGCATTGCGTCCTAGTGAACAACGATTAAGGTCCGCCGTGTTTTCTAATAGAAAATATTGCGGATAAACTGTTACAATCGATCACTGTTTATCATTGAAGAAGTTTTTCTGTTTAAAATGATAATTAGCAATACTAGAAAGTCATTAGTGATAATATGCAATCTATTGTTTTTAGTTAATTTTAGTTTTTTGATTGACGTAGCCGGTAATCCGTTGTTTTGTAAATTAAGGATACCACATATAAATCTGATGGATGTTCTTACAAATATCATAAATCTTGTTTGAGCACTAGTTGATATAGATACATTGACGTATTTATGCAAATAATACATTACAGGAATTTCCAATTGTTTTCCTTAATAAGATCTAAAAAATATCTAACTTTTCGATAAAATCATAGTTGTTCAAATTTGTTCATAATCTGTTTTTTTTTAATTTTTCAACTCTGATAGATTTCTAGCATAAGGAATAATACTATTCCATATTATTTTTGAATTATAGTAATATTATCAGTCTGATAATATTACTATAATTGATTCTGATAATATCAGGTGCTATTAATGTAAATTACTAGAAGTTAAGTGCATTCCCGTTATAAATCTATAATCGTTTATAGTTATTCAGATCAGAAATCTTATAGTAAGCACCTATAAATTGCAATTAGAAGTATGAAATATTAATAATGGAATAAAACTTTAATGAAAATAATAAACATACTAATAACATCACTGAATTCTTCATTTGTAAGCTAAGTGAAATGTGGTCGCAAAATGTTTACCATAAAATGTTCAAAGGGTTCAAATGTTCTAACGCAAGCATATATCTTTCATGCGTAGTTGCAAAATCCGCGATTTATATTTGTACCTGATTGGAATCTTTAGTACACATGTAAAAAACATAGCTATTTATTTATTATAAAAAAATACATATTGAATGAACTATCTAGTTATTTACCATGAAACTCATCGACAAGTGCATGGGAAAAGATTGCATCACGCTCAGAATTAAACTGAATGAGTTACGGTGTGATTCGTAATTACAAAAACGCGTTCATTTAAATTCAACGCGCACCCCTTTAGTTTCCAACAGGAAAAAATGTATTTAATGGTTCGTTTTACTGTCATAAATAAACATATTTTATATACAAAGGGAGACTTGTTAACACTGCACTGTTCTGATGGAGAGAAAACTATACAAAGTTAGAATTGGAATCACTGAAAGAGTTGCATACAAGATTTGTAATAAAACGTTACTTCTAATTCAGAAGAAGAAATTTAAGTTTTCACCAGAAAATACAATTTAATTTTATGTTTATGTAAAAAGTCGATTTTTTTGTCTTTTTTGTTATATTATTTGCTTGTGTCACAACAGCTTTAGCCACATACATTATTATATTCTCATCCTTTTTCTATCAAATTATCAACATATTAATTTTTACGTACTCTATTTTACATATTTATTATTCTTTTTCTATATACTTCATCATTCAACGTTTTATAACTTCTTCTATTTTACATATTAAACAATTGATTTTTTTTTACTTTACTTTTTTATTTATTTTTTCTTCTTAATCCTTTCCTATTTCTTCATATGATCTAATCTTACTTTTCGTCCTGGTTTTCCTGAATCGATTTTGAAAATTTAAAATTATTCGGAGTATATTAGTTGGGAATCGTTCTAATAAGTTTTTGCAAATGGTCAGCTGGATCATTTCTTTGTAATTGAAATTTATTTTGTCTGTTTATTTTTAGGCAGTTCATTAGTAAAATACCAAAATTGGCATGTTCTGAAGTATCATAGTAACTTTGACCATTAAATTGTGTGGTGTGTGAGTGAAACTGCAAATTTAGGAGCCAATTCTCGAATAAAATAGAAATGATATGTTACTGGTCTACAATCGTATGAGTTGGTAGTCAGAAACTGTCAAATAGCTATATAAAAATATAAAAATGTTATACAAAGTTTAACCAAAGTTAACATTCTGACTTTGTGCCTTGGAGGTTAAAGTTCTTTGTGCAAAAAGCTCGATCAAACAGCAAATACATAGCTTTCTGACAGTTTCTGATCAACTCATACGATTATAGATCCGTAACATAACATTTCTATTTTATCGAAAAATTTGCCCCTCAAACTAACTTTCAATATCTCATATATATCCTTCTATTTTCCCATAAAAATGGTAGTTTTCAACTTCCGCCGAGTCATTTCAACTTAAAATGATGAATATTTAAAATTACTCATCCAAATCTGGCAACCCTATTCTACAGGTGTATTCAGCAACCCTACTTCCTTTCTAACCCCATTTATGTCACGGTGTCTTAGTTTATGATAATTCTTTTTGTATTGTTTACCCCGTTAAGGCCGGATGTCGACATTTGAATATTTTGTATAAATCGGAATATATTGAATCACTGCGGGCTTATTTGGAAATAACTAGGTGTAAGCGGAAATATAACTTTTTGACATACGTAATATAAATCTCTTTGCATCTACTTTAAACAATCATTAAACCAATCTGGACCTACGGAATTGAGCTTTGCGGATGTGCTTACAAATCAAATATAGCTATAATGCAGAGAACTCAGTCACAAATTTTACGTACTTATTTGTACTTTACGTACAAATTCCTAATTCTCCGTGGTACGTAACAAATGAAACCATTCACAGCGACCTCAACATGAAAACGGTGCAATTAACGTTCAAAGAATTCAAGGAAAAATACAAACGCAAACTAGACTCACATTCGACCCCATCAATATTTGACATTACTCAATCTTTTGGTATAAGGAGATTGAAACGACAATAGCCTTTAGACTTATTCTTAGATTAGGTCTAGTATAATATTATCATATTAATTGTTAAACTGAGAAGATCTCATTGAAGCTCTTCTTAGACATCGCTCTTAAATATTGTCATTTTAGCTCATAGGAATCTTCATGTATTTCTGATTGCTAAATAAAACGAATTAAAAAAAATAAACTATTTTTCCCTTAGCGCTCTAATTATACTTGTAATAAATTAATTCATCAACTCATCAACTAATTAACGGTGTGATACACTTATTACAATAATCTTTATGCGAACTAATATTTTTTGTCGATCACACGCAATACTCAATTAAAAAACAATTACCTTTTTAGACAAATGCTTAAAGCGCATAAAATACTAAGGAATGATAAAAATAACAGAGCGGATGTCTTGAGCGGCGGATGTTCCACAAAACGGAAACTACATAGGATGTTGATGAAATAAACGGAAAAATTTGCTTAATCGATTAACAAGGTAACCAATTTGTTGAAATAATTGGTTTAATAATAAATCGATCTAAAATTGTAACAATTACTTATTATCTTTGAGGATATACAACATTCTCGAAAGCTCAATGCATCGCAACATTTGTTTTTTTCTATTAAAGGTCCATTCTCTCGTTCATCAAGTTGAGTGCTGATTCTTAATGTAAATGCCTGTTTCTCCATTTGAATGATGTTTTTAAAATAGTAATTCACAAGATAACATTACCTGACATTTAAATATGCCTCTTTAGGGAAAAAATAATTTCCCAAGTCTGTCTAGAACCAGCATATTATTTAAAATTCACTCACGACAATGGGCTACATGAAGATCTGTTAATAAATTTACTTAAGCATATATCCGTTATTATGTTAAGAATAATTATCACCCAATAAATTCTAACTGTTGCAGTATCGTTCTTGAACATTGATAAAATGTTGGGTTTGGCGCCTACTGTTAATATCAGTAGCACGATTATTTGGATCGTTAATGTAATAGAGACACTATAAATTATAGTTATTTTTAGAATATGCACTTATTAAGATTGATATCTTAACTTTTAGTTCATTGAACAAATAGAAATATGTTTCTGTTTTTATGCACGTTTAAATATCCATCCATGGATTTTTGAAATTTGAAAACCCTAGTTTGCACGTGTTGACTGCTTCTAGAACAATTTGGATCTGTGGGTTGGTGAAATTTATGACAAAAAATGATTTGCAATAAATATTAGATACCAATGCAAGATTGTGAAATAAATCTTCAACTGAAAGACTTTACCAATGCTCTGAAACGTTAAATCATTACTTTCCGAACAAAAATGATATTGTTCTTCTTCTTTATTCAAAATTCATCAAAGTTAGCAACTCTAATCAAATTTAAATTGCAGTCTATCATAATAAGCCTCTAATTACAAATTAACTATTAAATATATTAATAAGAGGTACTGTTTTTTTCTGAAATTTTGGTCCTGCTGACATGATATTACCATAATGTTATGTAAATATAACAAGATAATATCAACTCAGGTGACACAATGCACACCGCTTTTTTGTTAAACATATTTCTTTTACTTGCTGCACTAAAACATCATTTATCAGTGCTTGGTATCTTCAAAAACTCGAAGGATGTCCATGTTCATGTCCCGAAAGACCGAAAGACATTCTTGTACCAAAACAAGAAGTCTTCTTACGTCAAAACGGCCAGGAATAATTTTTTAGGGATCAGATTTTTTATTTGGTAATGGTAAAAATAAAGAAACTGAATTTAATAATGGAGTTTGAAGCGGTTGCAATAAAAATATAGCATTGTCACGGGCTTGGAAATGTTTGAATAAACATTATGACTTCTATATTTTAGACTTGCAAATATGAATTTATTAAACTATATAATAAACAATTTCTGAATGCTCTCCAAATAACAAATAAAATACAATATTCCAAATTTTGGGTCATACATTTTGTGGTGGTCAATTAGATGTTATTTTTTGGAGTAGATGTTATTTTCATTGTCCTTTCAAACGCGTTCCTTTTGAACAATGTAAGATCATGTCCAGAGTAAGGAGATTGGGAAGATTCTTCTCACTGATTTCCATGAAAAAATCTTGAAACACAGTAATAAAAATTTCATTACAGTAGTTTTATTTACACATTAATGAAAGTTTTTAATGAGCTTGTTTAATTTTAATTAACGAGCTGAAAAAGGACCAGTGATTTTCATAGCTTTTTATATAAATATGTACTTGGTACTTACAACTGGAGATTTTCATCAGTATTAGAGAATATTAATTATAAACTCGTTTTTTTTAATTTTTCATCCTTAATCATTTTGCATGTACTTGTTTGCTTTTGTGAAATCTTTTTTTTATCAACTACAATAAAATCAAATAACAATATAGATTATGTTAGTTGAACTTTGTACAAACATCCACGGATTTAAAAATTAAATTTTGTTATTTTCAATGACAATTATCATACATACACATACATACGTGTATATATTTCATAAAATATTACGATACGTTTTCAACTAAAAAAGTCATAAATTTGTCGTGTACAAAGAAGACGCGTCAGTTTTTTGGGTTGTCACTTCTTTCGTCCTACAAATCGTTTTTACAAATGGTAAACAATGTTGCTCTCTATTATAGTTCTACGTGTTTTTTAACTTTATTTTTACTCTCAGTCCGCGTATGGATGTACCGTTGCTGTGTAAGGAATACAAAAGGCGGGATGGTACACTGTGTGAAGAACAGCGTTTTCCAACAATTTCCAACGATTGCCTCCTGATATATATTTTATTATATTTTCAGTAGATTTTCGAAAAAATACAAGAGACTAAAATACGCAAATCTCTGCTTTTCCTGCACCGTTTCATATATGATGAAATTGCTAGGAATTGCTTCAAAGATTGTGACTATCTTTGATTCTTTGCTATATGGGATGAAAAAATCTAGTTGAATTCCTAATTGTTCATTTAATTTACTATTGAATTTTTCTCTCACCATAATGTGTTTATAATTAATGAATAATAATAATTTTCATTCATTAATTTGTATCATTGCCTGTAAAGCATTTTTGCATTCTGGGAAAACAATGTATACTTTTGAATAATAACATGCGAGTGTCCAAAACATTGATAGAAAACGTTTTGATATCTTAAATTGTCAATTAGATTTCTTTATGTTCAAACTTCTTGATATAAAATAGAAAAACTAGTGGGGTGTATGGCATCGTGCCTTAAGGCAAATTACTGGAATTTCCCGTACCGTAACGAAATGTTCGAGGAATACTGAATGTTTTCAAATAGATTATTGTAACATTGTCTAATATTTATAAGAAATATGTAAACTGAATTGCAAAGTTGAAATTATTTGTTTAAAGTATAATATACTATAGTCAGAATTAAAAATAAAGTCTGAATTATTTTCGATAGTTAAAACAAAATTTTTTTTCCCAAAATCAATTATTTTGTTAAAACAAGCAGAAAGTTCTTTGAATCATATAAATCGGACGCTTAGTTCTCTCAAAAACTGCCATTTTTTACATATTTAGCTCCGTATCTTTGAAATGGCTTTTGCCAAAAACTAATAAACACTTCTCCCAATCATTACTAATTGAATGTTTTTTAGATCATTCAAATCGGATACTCCGTTCTCTCAAAAACTCGATTTCTATTTTCTGCACTCTTTGCTTCGTATCTCTGAAACGGATGGACCTGCCTTTGCCAAAAACTAATCAGCTCTTCTCCCTATCAATAGGAATCGAATGTTTTTTGAACCATTCAAATCGGTTGATCCGTGCGCCCGAAAACGTGACTGGAAATTTGTATTCATACATACATACACACACACATCCATTTTTTCTGAGGTATGCCAAAATGTTCAGAAACCTTAAAAACGTCGGGAAATGTAAAAATTTTCAATTTTGATTTTTGGCCCATTACAATAACTTACCCTACGGGAAGTTAACAAGTTATAAGAAAACCTTGAATGGAACAAATTTTATTGATATGTATATGCATGGAAAAGAATTTAACCCTTTCCACTCGCGAGTTGCAGAATTAATATGTATTTTGCTGCCGGAGCGGCGATATCCGAGTGGAAAGGATTAAGATCTCGTTTCTGAAACATGATTTTAAATAAAATTTTCTATATTGGTTTTGTTGATGTCATTTATAAGTTCAATATCCCAAAGTCATATTAGACTGGTATTTTATTACTCCACCAGTTGATATTTAATTTCTCTCCTGGTCCAAGCCCTTCGTTTCGTTCCTCTGCTGCGTTCGAACGCGTGTTCCGTGCGTGCTGCACGTGTATGCATCGGTCGTTCGGCCCATCGCGTCGCATCGCAGCGATATGAGTCTGTGTGCGTCCGTTTAAGATTAACTCTCCGCGTTAAGTGTCTTCGAATAGAAAGTTGATTTTTCGGGGTGAACAACCCCGGGTGGATGAAATGAGGTCGCGGGAGCGCACGTGACTCTCCAAGAACAACCGATAAGGAAGGTCCTCTCGCTCGCTGAGCCGATAAAGTACTGACTTTAATTGTTTACTCGGACCCGTTAGATAACTTATGTTCCGTTGTGTCGTTTCTTCATTTTCTAATAATATTTTCTCATACCTTAATCGGTATGAGCTAACTTAATTTTTTAGTTGAAAAGAAATAGATTTTATAGAAATAGTTCTTTGTTTTGGCATTTTGGCGAAATAAGTCATGTTTCATGGCGGGCATAGATCAGTCAGTTGCATGTTCGACTCAAACGTCAGCGATCCTCATATCGAGCCCTGGCTCTGTCATAGAATTTATTTGTTGAGCTTGAAATTAAATAGAATTTTGAACTGTTTAGTTGAATATGGATAGTATTAGAGAAAGAAAAAGCAAGATTAGGATATAAGATTTAGAAGAAAAGAAGAATGAAGAGGTCTGTAAAATATTGGACGAGAAAAATTTCAGTTGTGAGGGGAAAAAATGGATAGAATTGGATATATAAAGATAATACAAAACATAAAAAATGTTGTAGGCGGCTAAATGCTAGAAGTAAAGCGAGACCAATAAACAAATATAACTAGCTGTAAGTGGAATTCTGTCTTGAGGCAATTATGGCATCGTGCCTTAAGGCAAATTGCTGAAACTTTCCGTACCGTAACGAAATGTTCGAGGAAAACTGAATGTTTTCAAATAGATTATTATAAATATTGTAACATTGTCTAATATTTATAAAAATTATATAAACTGAATTGCTAAGTTGAAATTATATTAAAACTATAGTCAGAATTAAAAATAAAATCTGAATTATTTTCGACATACAAAAAATTTAAAAAAAATAAAAGTTGGAACAAAATTTTTTTTTCCAAAATCAATTATTTTGTTAAGACAAGCAGAAAGTTCTTTGAATCATTTAAATCGGACGCTTAGTTCTCTCAAGAACTGCCATTTTTCACATATTTAGCTCCGTATCTTTGAAATGGCTGAGCCTGCCTTTGCCAAAAACTAATAAACACTTCTCCCAATCATTACTAATTAAATGTTTTTTAGATCATTCAAATCGGATACTCCGTTCTCTCAAAAAGTCGATTTCTATTTTCTGCACTCTTTGCTCCGTATCTCCGAAACGGCTGGACCTGCCTTTGCCAAAAACTAATAAGCTCTTTTCCCTATCAATAGGAATCGAATGTTTTTTGAACCATTCGAATCGGTTGATCCGTGCGCCCGAAAACATCCATTTTTTCTGAAGTATGTCAAAATGTTCAGAAACCTTCAAAACGTCGAGAAATGTAAAAATTTTCAATTCCGATTTTCGGCCCATTACAATAACTTACCCTACGGGAAGATAAAAAATGCTATGTTTTAGTATGCAAATGCTAATTTCAACCAACACAGAAGACAAAGAAATATATAATTGAGTTATTTTTAGTTTATCAACTAAAATTACCTCGATCATCTCTACCATCGATAGCTTTAGCCTTTTACCTCGGTTAGTTAAACACAAATTAATTTTAATCACTATTTTCTAAATACTTCTAAAATAGATGCATGTGCAATAATATATCGACATTTAACTGCAAATGGCAGATGCTAATTTTGAATAGCAGGTCGCACCTTGATTGATCATTTAATCAATGAAACCTTTATAGGTTGAGTTGATAATTTTTGTAGAACTTAAATCCAATGCTGACTATAAAAGTTGTTTTGGAGGAAACTAAATATATTCAAACATGATAGAAAAAATTTTGGTACCGAAATTTCAACGTAAGTGCTTATGTACCTTATGTATATTATTCTGATTTAATATATACTGATGATATTAGAATGATAGAAATGTTTTCTAAATTTCTTGGTACATGTTTTTTAATTAAGATGCTTACATTATTTTAGCACCATTTTGATTTTAAATCCACATATTATCTATTTCTGTCTCTATATATCGGTAATTCATCTATCTAGCGGTGAGTAATGACAAATTACTTTCATTCCGATAAAGCTCTCTGATCCGTTATTCAGAAAATGCATTGAATGTAATCAAATAATAAACATCGAAATCATACATAAACATTTAGTTTTAAAACAAATATTGACTATTGCGTAATTCGATATGAATGAATGTGGTTGGTTTTATAATTGTATGGCAACTCATAACTTCAACAGGAAATTAAAGAATTCCGTTGCAACTCTATAAAATAAAATTCGTTTGGTAAGGCATGAAATGAAATTAGATGGAAGGAACAGTTTTTTTTTCAATAAATAGTTTGTAAGTTTCAATAATTTTATTGCTTCCTTGGTAGAACACTTAGAACAATAAAGTTATTATTTAGAGTTTTTTGGATAAAAATAGTAATATTAGAAGATTTACGAAATTTCGAATCACGAATAAAAATGCATTTTTTAATTCAACGCCTATTTTTCATTTTGATTTGATTCAAAGCTATTAGTATAGCAAACTTCAATCACTTTGCATAATTTAGAGAATGTATTTTAACACGTTAATTGCCACGATAATATCAATTTTTTTTACATACGTCTAACGTCTGACATGGCCCATGTAGAACTTCTTAGAGTTAAACAAATCCAATAATATATTTGCGAAGAATCTTTTCGGATATAAATTCAACAGTCATCTTCAGTAATTTTCTCATAAATAGTACTCTAGAATATCGGTAAAGCGAGTTTACTACCAATGTCTAGATCCCTAGTTCAACCGCATTTAAATATAATACACCAAGCAGTAGATACCCGCGGAAGTGGATGTAGTGGGTCAGCACAGGTCCTTGAACTCGGAGTATTTTTTTGAGCAGTGATTTTATTTTGATTATAGTCGTACAGGTGCCCGCCGTGCTATTCCCTTCGTACTATGAATTTCGTTTGTACTATTACAATGTCATTTGTTCGTACAAAATTTAATGAAAGCGGTATCATCATGCAGTGATACACACAGTAAATGTACATACACACATGTATGTATATTATAAAAATGGCTGAATTCTCATAGAAAATAAAGAGCAATTTGTTAATTACCCATTTGAACTCAATGATTCGTAATGTTCTTAATTATTTAGTTTCACTTGTCACTTTAGTAATTTCTTTTTCAATAACAAAATTATCACGTAGGCAACTTAATTGGCTGGAAATCACAGGTCACAATAGAAAATAAACTCCTTATATACAAGACAATTATTAAACCAATATGGTCCTACGGCCTACAACTATGGGGTGCGGCCAGTAAATCGAACATAACTATTCTATAGCTTGCTATGAAAAATAAATAAAAAAAAGACAGTTATTTTACCATTGTACAATCCTAATAAATTATTGATGAAACTTGCCAACACACTTTCGCCGCTTTTAAACATCTTAAATTCATGGTTAAACAAAAAGTCTTAATTCATGAAAATTTAAGGCAATTGTGTTATTATTTTTTACTGTGGTCTTAGAAATGGAATGCACTGTTACGATTCCAAAGTTTAAATGAAAAAAATAATAAAAATTAGCCTGAATAACCGAAAAATCGTCATAATTTCACCAGTGCACTTAAATTTTTTTTTAAATATTTTTCAGTACTTAACTGTACTAGTCAGTTATTGGTTTTTGAGTACAATTGATTTAAATTCTATCCATTATTTTTGAGAATGGTATTCAATTATGATAAATGGTGTAAAATTCAATTAATTTGTCATTTAATTTTTATTTATTAATGAGCATATTTAGAGGCCGTGCACCTGATTTTGACCACTCTGATTAGACCCACGTGTACGCGCAGTACTAGACCCTCAAACAAACGCGATCTCCCCTTTCTCTCACGACGGCGCCCATACGCTTACGCGATTATTCTTGCACTTGTGCACTTGTCGATGTAAAAGCGCATTTATGACATGATAATTTATTATTATGTAAATATGGGATTGTAATCATATTTGCATTAATTTTAAGTCTTCTACAGATGTTTAATATCTTATTTAATAATAACCGAGTAGGAGAATTAATTGAATTTATTTGGAAGCAGTAGAATTAAGTAAAATCTTACCAAGTCTCAGATCTACATATAATTGCATTTTATTTATTTTACTTCGAAGTATTGAATTATTTAGTTTATTTAGAATTATCTTTCTAATCATTGAATTTCAAATGCTTAATTGCTTTTCGTTATACGCTTGTTTTACGTGTTATCGTGAATAGCATTTACAACAATTAAGAGTAATAACTCCTAGTTACTTCACGGCGTAATAAAACATAACGAGTTAGTTAATTTCTTAAGCTTTTTCCGGCAGAAGAATGCTATTAACGCAAAATTTAATAGTAGCTTTTCTGGCACGCGAATGATAAAATCCATAATTACAGTAATGCAAGTTGTGTGTAGTTTGAATACTCAATATCAATTTGTGAATACACATTTGAATTGTTCATTAATTCTAATTGTATACAATAGTAATATAAAACTTTTAAATTAAAAGCTTAGAATTTTATAGTTTTTTTTTGAATTATCAATAGAATATAAAAGAGGCAACTTGCTTCATATAGTTAGTAGAAGTATAATTTATATGTCATTTATGAATGTAATCGCAGAAATAGTATTTTCTATCAAAGTGAGAACTCTCCAAACTTAATAATAGCCAAAACTGTTATCGTGGTTCCATAAATCTTAAATCCTTGTAATCATTTGGTGTTTTTTCTGACGTTTTAAAACGCCTTTCCTTGGGAAATCGTTACCACTGGCTACCCGGATATTAAGTAAACTTTTTTGAGTGCCTTGACATCGCTATGCCCATCGCACTATCCTTCTTGTCCGCACTCTTAAAAACGCGTATTAGAGATGTCCACTCTACTGAGAACACTTCTAAAAGATCGATAGAAAAAAAAATACATGAATTTATATTATGTATCCAAGCTAATATCGAATAGCACATTTTTTTAATATTTTAGATGATTAGTACATGTTTTTTACAAATATTTTTTCAAACAAATATTTGTCATGTCCTTAGATGAGTGATTAAAATAAAATTTTAATTTTTCTAAGTACGTCCCGTTCACGATCTGTTCCAATATTTTGTTCTGGAACCTCCGTAGAATTGCTATATTTGATTTACTAGCCGCACCCCATAGTTGTAGACCGTAGGACCATATTGCTTTAATAATTTTCTTGTATATTAGGAGTTTATTTTCTAACTAAGTTTGTCGTTTCGAGCCCATTAACCAATTAAATTGCCTACGTGTCAGTTAGAGCTGCTGGCGCTTCTTAATTATATGTTAATGCCAGGTTAATCTCCTATCCAAATCTATTCTAAAGATTTTTTTCATATAGACTCTTTTTGCACTCAAAATTTTAATTGTAGATTTCGAATGTGTATTGTTTGATTTTACACATATTTTTATAGATTTTTATAAATTTCTATATATCATTGTTATTTTTAAAATAGCACAGCAAAAAATAATTGACTTGTAGAATAAACTCTAAATTTTATTAAAAACTTAACTTTTTAAGAAAGTGATTAGTAATTTTAGTATAAAGCTTCCAGGAATTTCAGATTTTTATAAATTGCTGTAAAATAAAATTATGATTATTTTTAAAAATAGATTTTTAAAATAGCACACACGTATCAAAAAAATAATTTCAGATTCTTTTTTGTAAAAAAAAGCTTAAATTTTATTGAAAGATGAAGCTTTATGAGATTGTCTGTTTTTTGCCTTTAAAGTTCAATTTCACAATAATTATCCTGTTCTATTCGTTCGATTATTCGAAAAAATATCTATTACATCTCGAACTCGTATTCTTATTACCCCACTCGGCAAGTGTTTGTGTGAAGAGGTTGTTGCTCCCCGTAGTGGTATCTTACACTTGGGTACCGGGTCGCGGGAACTGTTCATATTTTTAAGACGGTATTAGTGTATACGAATACTTTTCGATTTCTTTGTGGTGGCCAAGACACGTGTATTTATGTAGGAGGATCCTTGGACTCGTGGTACTTGCACGTGCGCTTTTTTTAGAGAGAATTTTTAAGAGCCCTTTATTGGGATGGAAGTTAGAAGATAATGGTCAAGTTACTTTAGTAGAATGAATTTTAGAAATGTATCCCAAATATTTATGGATTTGTAGTTACCGATTGGAAAGGGTTAATATACATTTATTTTTATAAAATAAATCTATTAACTTCAAACATAAATTTTTTGCTATATTATTTAATAAAATTAATTTCTGCCATTTGTTTATTACAAAAAGGAAGATCTATAATACAGATAGTTTTAAAAGTATATCTGAATATTAAATTTTGTTTAAATTTGAGTAACATTTTTTATAAGTAACATTTTTTATGTAAATCAAATGAGTCAAAAATAAGATGAATACTAATTAATGATAACTAATAGATTTTTTTTGTTAACTTTCAAATAGCAATCGAAACAATTTACATATCTATAAGCTTTTGTGATTATATTTAATTCAAATCATTCAGTAAAATAAATAAATTTTGAATTATATAAAATAATATATCAATAGATATTCATTACAAGAACATTTTTAGGTTGGCTTTTAAAGCCACTCTATTTTTTTTTAGTAGAACACTTATGCCACTATCGATTTGGGAGGTAGTAATTTATTGCTTTATGATTTGATTGTGTTTAAAATTTATGATAAACTGAAGTCAATGCTCACGATTTATTTACCCATGACCATAACCGTATATATATATATATATATATATATATATATATATATATATATTCCACCATTCAACAAATTATTATTCAATACATCAATTTGTGGTTTGCCGTCCGTGAAGTTTTGACTGTGGGTTTTGTTATAATCACTAATGGGTAGAATTAACATTTTGTACTTCATTTGAATCGTTTCCAAACATTTAGATATATGTATATAATTATAACTTAATTTATAGCCGATATACCATGTACATCTTTATATTCGATCAGTAGAATGTAAAGTTATATTATGATCTTCATAATATAATAGGATTTATTGAATTTTCTCTGAAATGTAGATACATTTAACCTAGTACTCTTATTCTAGATAGTAGTAAAAATAAATTAAAAAATAAAAGTGAAGTTAAAAAGATTTCTGTATAACTATATATCAGATTATTGTTAATATTTATCATAGCATATTTTACATACAGTTGTATGATAATTTGTATGAAAAAATATGCGAAATAACAAGTCATATACTTACAATGCTAGTTATAATAAAAATATAATGATTTTGTTTATTTATGTTTGTGCTAAAAATAATCTCATAAATTGAAAAGATTTCTACTACAATTTGTTATGGGCCACTCACATCTAGTAGAGTCTAGTAGAGAATTTCTGCAATCTCTACATTATAACTAGAGACTATATATTTATTTGTATTTTGGAACATGTTGATGAAATTAGACCCTATTTTTTATTAATCATTTATTAAGGAACAATTTTTGAACAATCCATAAATATCAACATTAAGTGTAATTTTTTGTATCTGGAAAAAAATTGTCAATTTATTCTTTCAAAATTGTTGTAGAAAATGTAACTCGATTGCCGAAAAATGAAGATGATGAGCCAAAAATGATATATGCCTTTTTTCGATCAATCAAACCCATCATACCCTACGGGAAGTTTGAAGAATTGAAAGCATTGGGAATTTGATATACCATAATAAATTTATCCTATACCATTATAACTAATTCTAGACTGGGATTATTACAAAAACAGTTAGAATTTCGCAGGTGCGTGCGATAAATAAAACGTGTTATATAATTGTTCATACCTTTTCTTGCACTACATACACAGTTATGCATATTATTTGCGCGGAGTATGATTTATGTTCTGTTGCCTACGAAGGTCGGACGATGGTTTTATAGTTTATCAAGGCATTTACCGTCATTGAGTTCGGTTTTATCTCGCTTCACTCTGTTATTGTCAGTCGGGTATTGTCTCGCGGCGGATGGAAATAGGTAACACAGTTCTGCGATAAATAAACGTTCTGTTCTAGCAGTTTATTCTCATTCTAGTCACAAAATATTAAATGGACTCGTAAAACAACAAATAGGTGGAACGAAAACGTTTTTGGATACAAATTATTAACGCTTTGATAGTGTCGTGCTAAAAATCGCTGCTCTGTAATACCATGGTTTCTGACTTGTGGGGCGCAAAGAAGAAATTCCCAGACATAGTCATAATTACCAAAACAGGGTCACCGCCCACCCAAATATCCTTGCAAGAATGCTGCTTGAACAAATACACCTCAAAAGATTAAACAGAAATCATAATGACTTGTTTTAAATTTGATCATAAGTACAAACTTCTATTTTCCTTTTCTCCATTCTTTTTGACAATCTCCATCTCAACACTGTGACGAACTACATCAATGGATGCAGTCTTTAGATTGTATTCTACTCTATATAGTGCAGTAAACGGAGCGTTTTAGGTATGAATTTTTTTACTGTGCTTCGAATTGAATGAAATTTTGGAATTAGGTTCATCTTACCCTCAAGTTCAAAAGTGAAAACAAGTCGGTTTGCGTGTTTCCAATTTGCGCGGCCGCGCAGTCTTTAAACATTCATAACTCTGTCAATTTTTATGTGAAAGAACAATAATAAAAAACAATAATAAGCCAGAAAGATCTCTTTGATTTTGATCTATATGCTTTTATATGTATCTTTTACATTTTTTGAGATATAATGAAAATAATTTCGATTTTTAAAAATATTGGAAACAAAAGTTTTTATAAAATCGTGAGTTTTCTGAAAATAGTTTGTACTAAAGTAGTGAATCTGCTAGAATCCATCAAGATGTGTATAATGAAGTGAATTCTAGATGGAATGTGAATTACTTTAATTCTGGTGGAAATGGCGCTCATTAAACCACATGATTTAAAAGAAAAAACTTCGTATCTGCTTCTTATTTGCATGATAGCTCACTCATTTTACACGCAAAAAACTTGTAACAGCACTCATTTTAAAGCTTATGTTGAGCATTATAAAATCCAATTTCACCGAAATGCATAAAATGTAAAACCTCGACACTAGATGGCTTTAAATACAACAATTAAATCTTGAACGAAATAAAAAACGACTTTGCTCTTTCAAATCTTGCTTAATATTTTTCCTAGAACACTTTATGTAATACCGATTTATTAAGATTTTTATTGACATTATTTTGTTCATTACATGATTTTTGTTAAAATGTATATTTTAGGAGATATTTGCAAAAAAACGAAGAAAAACGCCAAAAATATATTAATCTTTAGTAGCCAGTAACTGGAAAAGTATTAGATTTTTTAAAAAACTATAAAAGACATTTTTTCTTATAATTAGTTCTTCTATCGATTTCCGATGTTAATTTGAAAAAATGTAATTACACAATTGAGAAGGGGTGTCATCCCCCCGGGGGGTGATGGCGCAACCCGAATTGTTTTCACTTTTGAACTTGAGGGTAAGATGAACCTAATTCCAAAATTTCACTCAATTCGGAGCACAGTAAAAAAATTCAGAGGTTATACCCTTTTTTCCTCTCCGTTTACTGCACTAATATCATGTACAATTTATTTTATATCTGTACATAGTTTTGCATATTATTTAGCAGTCTGATAATTAAGTTATAATATCAGTGGAGTATTTATAAAATTGAATTGTTAAAAAAAATTAAGGGGTTTGGGCGGCACTGAAGAGTTGCTAATCACTGTTGTAATATGCAGCATAGATAACATGCTACGCAAATTTAAAAATTCAATGAATAATGAATGTAACTTTACTCACTACATTAGTAATTTTCATTTATTTTTCTCGATAGCTTCATTACTTTCTTCAAGTTTGGATGATATCCAAAATACAATCTCTATATTTTTAATGTTAGATAGCCAGTAGATTGAAAACATTGAAAAGTTGGCAGTCTACTTGGTGATGGCGGTTGTCTATAATAAGGATATTTGCGTTTGAATTTAATACAAGAAAACGACAGTAAATTTAGTCCTTCTAAAACGTTGATAATATTTTATAATGGTCTCAAAATACGAGTTCTTGATAAAAAACAAAAATCTCTATTATGAAGTATTAAAGATAATCCGATGTTAACCATACTATAATTACATTAGGAGGGTTTTCATTAATCACGTGAGATTTTCATGGAAAAGAGGTGATTATTGACAAAAATCATGAAATATCACGTCGGGGATCGAGAGGTATAGTAAGATAGTATTTTTCAACGAAATTTTAAAGATAAGTCCAAACATCTTAAAAAAAAATTGAAAAATATACTTTTTTTTCTCGTAACTAAAAATACACGTGATGTTTAATGTGAGAGGAGAGGGTACTATCACCACCTATAACCAAGGGGAAAAGAAGGGGAAAATTATTTGTATTTGAAAAAAAAACGGACTCTTTCAATCCCTCCCACGGTTGCGGAACCTCATGTTGATAACAAATGATCACCGCGAGTTGACGCAAATCTAAAAGTCTGTCACCACTTCGCGGCGACATGAGCAAATTTGCTGTCGTTTATGGCATAACACGCGGCTAATAACAACAAACCACAATGAGCAGTAAAAGCCTCCGTGTAACCCAAATTCTTGTCTTTGCATCTTTTCTACACTAGTCGCACTTCGTACGCCGTGGTCGCGGTAGCCGCATCTTTTACCGTTTGGAAAGTCCTGTGAACTGATATGCGCTCGTTAACAAACATAGTATGTGGAACATCTACTTTTTTTCATGCGATAGCGTCTCAAAACTAACTGTACGGTAATGGTTGCCACTTCGACGGTGCTGGTGCGTCTCGCTTTAAAAAATCGGTAGGAAAATCCCATCAAAACTCTTTCAAACCCAAATCCAGTGGTGGTTATCGACCTATGTGCAACTTCATATTTTTTGCAATAAGTTTCATAATATTTCTGAATTCTTTCATTACACTGTATGAAATTACAAGCGCAAAGGCAGGATGCGTCAATTTTTTGAGCGCATCAAGCAAGAACTAACCTATAATCTTTGACCTCAACAAATTTCTCGTCATGCACGAGCGTTAATATTAAACTAGTACGAAATGTTAACTAGATATACATTTCAGACGAAATGACATTTGGTGTTTTGAATCCATCAGTATTGACCATGATAACCCTTCACTTTGCCGCCAATTCCATAAGATGAAAATATCATAATTTTTTTACCCTTTTCAAGGAATAAGTTTGAAGAAAATAACGAAAAAGAAAAGAAAATAATAAATAATATATACCGGTAAGAAAGATCTTCCTATATTTCAAATAAATGAGCAGAATTAATTGTCAAGCAAAAATATAATTCTGTTAGATATTGTACTAATTGTTTCATGGATTCTTGGTCTTATGTGCTTATCTATTAACAAACAATACATATTAATCTCTACAAGAGCAGTTTGTTTTATTATCAATTTTAAGCAAGTGCATTTAACATCACATGCCTATGTTGAGCATTTTTAATAAATTTTCATCTACATCACTGTAAATTCCATAAAACTTTACAAAAGCTCCCGGTATTATTGCAATTATTGACTACTTCTTCTGTAATGTAAAATCAATAATAGCTGTATTCTATAAATTCTATAAATCGTTCATTAAAAACTTATCCATTTGCTTTATGATTTGTATTTATAACGATTAACATAGATATTGGCTGTCATTAATAATTTATTTTTATCTTATATAGACACTTTTTCACAAATCAAAGTAACATAACTAATTTAATTACATATCTGAATTTATTATAAGAAATGGCAATAAATTTAATCTTAAACGACTGACTTAATGAAGGTAATTAGTCATTATAATACGCGGTTGATAGTGATATAATTGTAAGTATCACTTGTCAAGTAAGTGAAAATTAAATCATTATTATTAAGTTATAGTTCACGGTTGAGTCTAATGTCAATGGCCTGACGCGAAAGCAGTTCTGAAGATGTACTGCAGGACCTAGATAAATATTCGTTCAGTGTTGTAGCTGAAAAAAAAATAGGTTCTTAGAAAATTATTCAGTTTTAATTGCGGTTTTTGCATGGTTGACACATACAGATAGATCGTTTGAATTGGCAGAATCCACCTAGATTGGCGATGGAAAACAATCCAATAAAGTTAATATTTGTTTTAAAAATGTTTTTATCATACATGTTTATTATCAGCGATTAAATCTATCTATAATCACTATTATTTGTGTGGAACCTATTTTTGCAATTGCTTAGTAAGAGTTATAAACATTGTGGGATAAAATATATTGTATTACTATTATGAGAGCGCCGACGATGCCAGGCTAAAATTTTTCGATGGGGCTCAAGACATTCGTGGGCACAATTTTTATAAAAGTATTCAAAATATATTAGGTTGTCAAATATCTCCCTTCCGCTTTTTTGCTATTGGTCTATAATACAAAAATATTTGACAACCTAATATTTTATAGTTTACTATTTTTACACAAACTATTATTTATCACATGTGATTCTCTGCCGTAAAGTCGAGAATCACATGTCTTCAATAGAAGTCATAAAAGACAGGATAAGGTTTGGAAATGTATTCTGGAATAATTTATAAAAAGGTTAGTTGAAATGTTTCTGTTTATGGCTTCGAACTAATGACCCTACGTGGTATAAATTTGTGCTAATGACGTTTTCAGCTTATAATTTTATTATCATCTACCGGTTATATCGTATTATCTGTTATCTGCTTTACCTTTCATCTCGTGAATCCAAACAGTCATAGATTTTTAACTTGTGGAGGAAAGGAGAAAGGCGTAAAGGCGTTTAACATTTCTTCAAACTCATCTCTGTTGTGCAAAAAAGTAAAATTACAACATTTATTCAATAAACGTTCTATTAAATCATATGAAGCCATAATATTATGTGACAGTAATTGGCATCATTATTTTTTTTAAATTTTTGTTTCCTTCTTTATTTTTAAATCATATAAAAATACTATTCCAAGATTTGAATGATCTTCAAAGGTTTTCTAATCTGATTTTCAATCATTTACCACGTGGAATAAAATTCCTGAGTATTTTCATGTAGGACTTCATAGTCTTTTACTCCGCCGTCCTCGTGTGAAAATAACCTTACCCGAGGATGAGCATCTCCGCGTGACCTACTTACTCGACTCCTGGGAGTGATGAACTGGAAAATGCTATCGGTCGTACCGTCTTTTACTATTGGTCGAGAAACGTTTGTTAGAAAATTAGTAATGTACAGAATGATAGTTTTGGAGTTAGAAAATTCTACTTCGCTTGTATATGGGCTTGAGTGGGTTCGAACAACGAGCGTTTCATGTGAACTTCGTGATCTGATGGGTGTGTGAAGCGATCGCCCCAGCAGTCAAGTGCCTTATTGAGAAAATGCTTCTTCTTGGTCACGAAGTGATTCTAGGTGACGAAATTCGGCTTGGAAGTTATCAAGAAGATAGATCCTTGGATGGTCCAAGAGATACATAAATTGTTGAAATTGCAATCTGTCAGAAAGTGTAAATTTGCAGTTGAATACAAGATTGTTTATTCATTTATCATGTAAAAATATGAATCCTATATTTATCAATTAATCGAGTCCTATGTTCTATTGGCTCCATAAAAGCATCTGCGAAATATGTTTGTTGATGAGTTTGACAAATTCGAAAAATATCTTCAGATGTTAGATGATACAAATATGTTTCATAATTTATAATTTCCATAGTTTTAAGGATTCATACATTTTGCATTTTTAATAAGTGTAATTTTGTATTTTAATAACATTAAAATAAATTCAGACATTCTGGCCAAGCTTTGACATCTTTGTTTTTGTTTGGGCCAAGCTTCGAAAGCTTGAATTTTATAAAAACTATATGAACTCTTTAATTCTATTATATAGTTTTAGTGAAAATGAACTCAATATTTACCTTATAGGTCTATCACTTATTATTTTATATGCAGAATTAAATGCAACAATTTTCAATTGTTTATATTGAGTGTTTAGAATGTTGTATCACACACATGGTCATAGAGTTATCTTTCAAAACATTGATTGTAGCGTAAAAATTGAAAGTTGTTTTGTTGTGAATGAAAGTATTTGTTGTCACGTTCTATAAATTATATTTTTATATTATCTAGATATCGTGAGTAAATGATTATTTTATTGGTCTCTATTTTATATGCAGCTTTAGGGGTTATTTCAGGCTCTCTACACCTTTTTTTATCCTTTGCTTTAAATATATTGGATCTATTTATATTATTTTTAAAACATCCTGATTTAAAATTCTATCTCATGAAAATGAAATAAAACCTAAATATATGATTGAATTTGAAATAATTAAATAGAAATTTAAAATAATTTTAATTTATGAAAAAATGCCATATCAAAGCTCGAGCTAAATTTTACTTTATTTTAGCCAACGTTCAATTAGCAAACAATCCAATGTTTTTCAAACATATTCAGTGAATTGACGACGATATTAATGATTTAATTTTTAAACCTGAAAGCACAACAGATCTTCTGTAAGCAAAACATAAAAGTAACCTAATTTCTTCCTTTTAATATAAAAAATTATATCTATCACCTTTATTATTGGCGCGCACAAACCATTTGCTAATGAAAAAACGTGGAAGATCACGAAGAGTTTATATTTTTTGTGACCGCTCATCCATTCGTTGCCCCGGAAGATTATCAAACAGATTCCCTGCTTTCTCACACTTATTTTTTCTAAGCGATACGAAATATTCAACGGGTTAACGAACTCTCTTAGAAAATCGACCTGACTCGGATCTTATTTTTACAAACTCTGCAGAAGATTCGATGATGTTTCACTAATAACTTGACGCCACTATTATGCAAATTTGCTGGGTTAGAAATAGTCAACCATGGTAAAAGATTGAAAGAAGCATTGTTATTCAAAAACGCAAATCGTCAGATTTGGCGATGATGAACTAGGAGTATGACCAAAAATATAAACCCATATTCATCTGGATTTTTTTCGTAGAAATAGAGAATATTACTTAAATATTGGTAATCGCTGCATTAAATTAAATAATATGTGATAAATTCTAGATTAATTCAGATAACTAAAAATCTAATATCCAATGTAAATTTTTTTTCGTATCAAACTTGTTGGGGTTGGGTATATTAAATAGGTGGATTTATTTTTGTAAGAGGGACAATTTATAATTGTACCTTAAGAATTAAAAAAAAATACAAAAAGCTGCCTATAAATTATTTTAAATAATCTTGCAAATGTATACCTACTCAAAATAATTGTTAAAATTCGAAAACTCTAATAACTATGTGTTTTAAAATATATAAAAGAGTTTGCAATTTTTTTTAAAGTAAGGTCTGTCCAATGTTACGCAAAGTTTGTCTTCACATAAAAACGTCCACGGCAGGTTATTCTTCTGCTATTGCACAATCGCGGCAAACAGTCGACCAACCCGTAGGAATTTTTACCGTTAAATAAGAAGAATATGTGTACGTTCTCCATACAATTCTTCTAAATACAGTTGCAAATATATTAAACATCGTTGAACCAGAGGCAGGATTGCGTATAATTACACCATTGTTCAGTACTTGATTGATGAAGAGACATCAGATCAGAAGAGGAATTGCATTACTCAGACCAATAAAGATGGATATTTAGATGGATACTTTAATATATATTCAGCATTTCAGCATTTTCTTTTTTTTTTGTAACTTTTATCATGGAAGACTCACCTAGTGTTTGATTGCAAAAAAAATCTTTTAGCTCTAAATTATTAATCAAATATTATTATTATCTTCAAACTATCTTTTAGAATTTTTACAATCTGATCACTACTTGACGATTTTAATTTTAACTCATTGAATTAACGTTTCAAAATTTTACAATTTTTTATTATCAAATAATCCGAGATATTTAGATCTAAATATGATATGAGTAATATAAATATTACATGAAAACTCATGTTATATTTACAGAGATTATTGAACCCTTTAGCATGGTCGTCGTACAGTATCAGTTTGTCCTATGATTTTCCTAGAGTTCCCACATACTCTATTATTATATAAACATCAGGGTACAACATCTACTTATGTGAACAAGTGATTCAAGTCAGTGACTACGAAATCAGTTTCAACATTGCTACCGTACAGAAAAATATTAACTGAAATATCATCATTTTATGAGAAACTAGAGTAATTAAAGAAATTATTTTCTAGAATTTTAAAAATACTATTCAAAATGTAACAATTTTTTATGTGTTCACGTGCAACTTTTTAAATATAACACATTTATATTTATTTTATTATTTTCCAATTTTTTATATGTGTATATATATACATTCAATTTCAAACAGTTTGTAATCTAAAAATGTAACATTAAAATGCTACTGCAGATAAATTATTTTCATATTATTTCCTCTATGTTCTGAAATTGATCAAATCTTTCCCTATTAATAGCACCTCATATGTAGATTTTCTCACATTTTTGCCCGCTTTTCATGGGAAAATATTAACAGATGAACTTCTTCAGTCTGATAAAAATGGGGTATCTAATCGTAATAAGTTGCACGTGTTAGAATTCCCCCCTTAAGAATTATCAAATGGATGTCATCACCAACAAACAGTTGCTTTGTGCATTCATAGTTCAGTACTTTTCATAAAGAAGGTACTGCAGTTGAGGAAAACATATCTCAATCTAGAAGGAAATGAATGAAAATTGCTTTGTACAATCACTATTTGTGGTAATATTTTTATTCATAATTTTCATATTTAAGTAAAGTATTAAATTACAGAAAATACATTTTAATTTGCACGTTTAATAAACATTGGTATAAATGAGTAGCAAGTAAAATACATTACAGACACTTCAAATATTTTATTACAACATATGGTAAAAATGATTTATTTTATCAAATTTTCAAGGATTTAAATTGAAATTCTTATTACAACTATCAATCAGAACGATTGTTATAAATCAATATAAATACTTTTGATCCAGATTTTTACGCATTACAAAATATTATTTATATCTAACACTAAAGTATATAAATTTTAAATAAATAAAGGATCAGTAATCATGCGGGGAGACCATTCACATCTGATATATCGTAATACTATCTTTATACAATTGATTTTATGTTATAATTTATTGTTCCAAAGACAAAGAACCATTATTATATTGCGGAAATGCAATATAATACCGTTAAAATTTTCTAAGTGGTCATTCATGATTTTAAACACATGCGATTTATATATAAGCTTCAACGTTATTAGAAGACCGAATGAAAAGCTTAAGCTTGAGATTGGGATCTATATATTTTTATTATAATTTATCTACAATTGTTTGTAACAAAATTAACTTTCCGAAGAAGAACTTTGTGCTTTTGCCGAAAAATCCGGTTTGTTAATAAAATTCTTTAAACAATGAATAAAAATAATGTTAAATAAACACGATACATTTTACGTTTTCAATCTTCACAATAATTATTTTTTAGAAGTTTTATTTAAAGAATTTTGAAATTAGAAAATCGAATTTTCTAGCGTTTGTTAAAATATAAGGTAATTTTATGTTATTTTTTTATGATAGTTATTTTTTTTAGATGGTTTTTAGAAGAATGATAAAATTTGTCGTATCGGATTTTCTACCTACATTTTACGTTATTTTGTCTTCATAGACGTTACTTTTCATTAATTTATTTAATATTTATTAATAATTATTTTAAAGAACGATTTCTCAAAATTCATATTTTATTCTTCTTGGTCTATTCGAACAGATTGTAATATTCTCTATTTTCTGGTTTGAAATTATTGAAATTCTTGATGAATTCATATAAAATATTTTATGTCTCGCGAATAAAATAGAATGTGCAAATTTTTATCTGAATATGTAATCTAATATTTTTTTAAATAGTTATATTGAAGTGTTTGTGGCGATATCAAGCAGGCTGGTTTTGATTTGTAAAAACAATCGGACATGTCATGTATATTTTTGATATCGAAATATTTTTATAGTTAATAAATTTATATTTTTTTTATTATGTTGGGAGTTTCTAATTTTATATATTATCATAATCATTACAACTCCCACATTTTTAATTCGAATTACGAATGCCAAATTTTTAATTCAGATCAATAGATACAACTCTCTTGATCAGGTTATAAATTATTAAATTATACTTATGACTATTATATATTATTAATTATTGTTATAATTATTGGAGATATGAAACAATTATTGAAGCCAGTATAGAGAGGATAAACTGTTTTCCTACTCTGGTACATGTAATCGTCTCTAATTCACCCCGATTTTGTAGCCCCAAGCGGATGGGGACCTCTCTCTTCATATCATCGAACAACGCTATTCATTCATATTCATATTCAAATTACGAGACATGAAATTATCTTATTTTTAAACGTCCATTACAATTTTTACCTCGGCTCTCATGATGCTAAAATCATTATATATTTTTTCTATCACCTCAAAACACCATCATTATAACTGTTAATACTGATTTCTTACCGCATGTATACGATTTTTTAAATAGAGAAATTTAGCGCTATTACTTTTCTGTGTCTATGATTTTAGGAATTCCCCAGCGGGTTAATATATTTCGCCGTGTCTGTTTTTAATTGTAACGCCAATGACCTCATTGTTAGAAAACAGAATATAACAAAACAATTAAAATCTATTTTTACTGCATTGAAATTGGATTTGAATTTTTATTTGAGGAAAATTACTGCATTTTAATGCACTACATAAACAATAAATTTCCAATAGTTTCCCACAAAAATTTAAATTTCTTATCGTTCATTATTTTTATAAAAGTATTTATTTTTGGATTACTCTATTACTCTTTATACGGTACATAAACTACAAAAATATTCAGGAATTTATTGAAATATTTCGCACATCGAACCAAGTTAATTTAGTTACGTCAACAAATTGGTTTTACGTTTAAATTTTTTTGTTGGGTATTATTTATCGGCGTAAAACATGATTTTAACCATAAACTTTTAAAAGAACGAAATCAATATATTTGTTGGATGTTCTTATATAAATGTATATTTCAAGAGTTTTAAAAAGTTCAAGACAAAGTATATTTTATTTAACAGATTTATATAATTATCGCATGTATCCATAACATAAAGCATTCAACCACATTCGTAAACATTATTGTTTAAAAATATTTTTGCATCCATTTATAATAATAAATGAAAACGTCCTCAAATCTCGAATTCCTATCATAAACTATTATACGATTTTCAAGGATAGCGATCAAACGGTACACTGTTATGTATATTTGCAAAATAGCACGCATTTCATTCCAGGCGTGGAATTCCAATCAATGTCAGCTAGTCAGTCAGTCACAAAACAATAAAGACTCTTTTCTCACTTAATAAACGACACAATAATTCGTAGATGGATGAAAAATATAAATTTTTAGTCTTTTTTCAATGTTATAAAACAATTAATAATTTTGTACGGCTCTTCCAAATATAGTTCTCAAAAATTATTTTGAAGAAGTTATTTTTTAATCCACATTTTCACCAACATTTATCTTTTATAATTGCAATTTGATTCTCAACAATGTAAAAGTTTGAAAATGTTGATTTTTGATGTCTCTACAAAAAGTGACAGAGTTAAAAAATAGTCAAGTTCAAAAAATAAGTTGTACCACAGATTAAATTTCGTGTATTCGAATTTGACGAAGCACATTTATGGTAAGCTTTGTTCATTATTGGTATCGTTTAGATAATTTATTTTTTGGTTTCTAGGGGGACGTTCATTAATCACTTGATCACGTGATCGATTTTTTAACGATTTTCAGACCACCCTCCCCATTAGTGATTTTCAAAATTAACCCCCCGTTCCACAGCAAACATTACATGTATTTTTAGTTACGAGAAAAAATTGCAAAATTTTTTATTTCTTTTAAATGTTAGGTAAAACATAAATATACCGATCAAATAATGAATTATATATCAGGTAAAACATGAATATACGTGATATCTTGCAAACCCTTTCCTCTCCCAAGTGATATTTTGTGATTTTTTGTCAAAACCGCCTCTCACTGCAACGTGATTAATGGACATCTCCTAGTCAATTTTAGTTGTTTTTACTTACTTCTACTTGAACAATAGTTCGAGGGTTTTTTTCACATTCGCGAAAAAATTTAATAAAATAGATTTCACTTCTGCTTGATATTATCTATCTAAGAGAATTTTGTAATTATAAAGCCGGTCTTTTATTACCATCTCGTGTAAAGAGCGAATTGAGCGCATTGATTGATATTGACATAGGCAAAGACAATTGATATGGCGCCGCAGAGTCATAAAAGTGCTTTAGTGTGTGAAGGGGTCGAGCCTACCTGTTGAACGTGGTTGTATAACACTATAACGGATAGCATTACTGGTACAAGGACATTATTAATAATAAAATACATCAACCTACCTACCTACCGTTTATGCTAATAGAGCGCACGCAACTCCTGTGGCTATTGCAACTATCTAAAAACCTTTTGAATTTGATATTGTATTGGTATGGAGCCGATCTCTGCCGCCATATGTGCAATTGGATTCAATCGTGAAAGGGTGAACGCGTAATGAATCCTTCGTAAACGAGTGAACCACGTGCTGATTTTTATACCACTTCCATTGCTTTATGATGAACCGACGTACTTGCGGGAAAACCATTTAATAAAGATTGTTTATATTTTCTATGATGCATGTGAATTCAGCATTAATTTATTAAATCACTTATTCTTGTTCTGAAGTTTGCTAAAATTACATAAAGTGAATAAAAGTTCATAGATGAATTCATACTTTTTTAATTTTATGCTTAAGATAAAAGTTAGTTATTTCTTCTAACTGAAATAACATAAATAAAATAGTAGGAAAGAGAACGGAAATTTACAGAATCTTTCTAAAAAAAATTACCATATTCAAAACATCCAAAACAATTCGAGTTCAATCCTGAAATAATCATAACTCACTGGCTCATCTTATATAGATAATATTTTTAAATATCAATATTAGTTAAAATTGCTAAATGACATCTGATAACATTAGATAAGAATTAGAAATGTAGTATAATACAAAACAAAGGATGGGCTCTCCCGTAGGTAGGCGGTTAAGAGCGACGGGACTTGTTTCAGAGGTCCCGGGTTCGATACCCACTTCAAGCAGCCTGTTGTCAGGCAGCAGTGACAACAATTTTCACTTGGAAATATAGATAGCAATATGTTTCCAAGTGAAAATAGCCCTTGCCCGGCATTGCTGCAACAATAAAAAAGTCAGCCCTATTAGATTAATTCTAATAACAAAAATCATCAAATATGGATGGATTAACCATTGGGTTACCATCTAAAAATAAGGAGAAGCTTCAGCCCGACAGCTCATAGTGTGTAAGGTCCTGATTGCTGTTAAAAATATAATATAAAAGAAAAAACAAAGGACAGTATTTCCATTGAAATAATATCCATATGTTGATATATAGATAATATATATAGAACAATAATAAAATTATAGTGCTTTTTACAAATCATTTTCTCATTCCAAAAAGCAACTGCTTATTTTTAGAAAGCTCCTATAATATCATCTTTAACACGATTTCTGCGCAAAATTTGACCACCTTTACTATAACGTGTTATTTCATTTAATGGTCTGGATGAAGTTATTGATGTGAGGTCCTTCGATAATAATTTTTTATACAATTAAATTAAAGATATTCGTTATATAGAGCATTATTTCAGAAATATTTCCAAACTATTGGCGAATTGCATTTCTGAGCACTAATATTTTCCCAACTGCAAACTTTCAATTTCTTCAATATTTATTCAAAATTTTGAAGTCAAACAAGTTTTGTCATAATCGCTAATATTGGAATGGAAATTTAGGCGGAACAATAAAATTTCATGACGGCGATTTACTTGAATTTATTTCCAAGACGACATAAATTGTAGTAAATTTGTACTTGCTTTACGTACTTAAGTTATAAGTATATCATGTATTTACTTCACCGTGGAAGTGAATTATGTTTACGGACAGTCTAGCAAGTTAAACATGTTATGTAAAATGAGTTTAAGTTGAATTTATTGTGGTTGCAATAACTTCGGCAAATGATATATATTTTGATGGTATGTATGGCATTTGTACTAATGCTTATTATATTATACAACTTATTCCTATCGCTCATTTACACTGGAGCATAGAGTCTGAAGTTAACTCGAAACTGCGATGAGGGCAGTTTACCTATTACCATTTGTATAAAAATATCAAACATTCTCATTTCTCCTATTGTGCGTCTTGACTTTCATCATGGAAATCTATCAATTTTGTGAGTAAATTGCACAATCAAGGTTCAAACAATTCCTGCGCCTTTCAATTTTTGTTACAACTGAAGTTTATCGAACGCATATAAAATCGACGAAACAAAAAAGATACTTTATACTATTAAAGTATTTATTGCATAGTAAATTTGTGCAATGTGACTATTATATTCGCATGTATGGAAAAAAGCAACTTCGACCGTACTTGGAAGGCTGTAGTCGAACAGAGAAGGAAATAGGAGAGCATTTAAACATCGGCGCACCTGTGGTTCTGTTATGTCAATAGACAAGGCAGTAAAGCACCTGTATTGTGACAACTACAACCCAACATCGCGCCCAGGAATGAGGACACGCGCACATGCGGCGCGAGGCGAGGCCGCCGGACGGACGGCGACTGCACCGCGCGCTTTTTAGGCACCAGAGCAATAATATAATGCAAGGCAGCAATAAATCAATTGCTAATTATTGCAACTGGTAATGTCTTGATGTGATTAAGTGACGGTTACAACAATGTCATGTTGATAACCACACACGCAGAATTGTAATTGATACGCGAATTTTAAATTTTTTATTGCATTTTATATTCTTTATGTTGGTCATCCTGAATTTATTGTATTATTGTAAAGTAAAACTAGTGGTGCTTGGCATAGTGCCTTAAGGCAAATTGCTGGATCTTTTCGCAATTGCCCCGTGGCCTCGAAAGGACTGGAGCCTTTGCCAAAATCTAATTAGCATGTCTTATCCTTAATACGAATCAAATGTTTTTTAAATTACTCAAAGCGGTTGATTCGTGTTCCCGAAATCGTCAATGAAAATTTGTATCCGCACTTACACACATAAACATTTTTTTTTTATAAAGTATGCCAAAATGTTCAGAAACCTTGGAACATTGAGATATATAAAAATCCTCATTTTTCATTTTTTGCGATTACTATAACTGACCCTACGGAAACTTAAGAAAAATTTGATTTTTGTTCTAGAACTTTGTTAGACAATTTATAGCCTATATAAAGTAAGGGGTCGTCCATTAATCACGTGAGGTTTTTAGAGGGAGGTGGGGTTTGACAAAAAATCACGAAATATCGCGTATGGGAGGGAGGGGTATAGAAAGATATCACGTGTATTTATTTTTTAACTGATTTTTTTAAAAAAAATTCAAACATTTTCAAAAAAAATCAAATTTTGCAGTTTTATCACGCAACTAAAAATACACGTAATGTTCGGTGGGGGAGGGGGGGTTAATTTTGAATATCACCATGTATCACCAAGGGGTAGGATAGGTCCAAAAATCCTTAAAATCCGCTCGCGTGATTAATGGACGCCCCCTAACAAAAATTCTAGATTTCAGTGACTATTTAATAACTGTAAAAGAAATCACATTTAATTTCACTACTTCATTAAATTAAAAATATTGTATTCATTTTATTTTCACTTACCTGAAATTGGCAAATAATTCATTTTTACTTCTAGTGTGAACGTGTAATTCCACAAGATAGCAGCAATTTTGTTATCTCATTCGATAGCAAACATTCCTATTGATGATTCGTACAATATACTATTTTTTTTTTGTTTATATTGTTTTTATGCTATATTTATGCTATATTTTTAACACAATGCAGATAACTTGTGAGTATAGCTACATTATTTTTATATTTCGGATATCAAAGTGTTTGATCACCAAGCAATTGTAATCATTAATCTTATCAATTTATACGATGACATATTATAGATGACAGTCGGCTGGACTTCAATAAATATTTAATGATTATAGTAATGCATATGTCGAAGAATTGATTTCTTATTTTTAATTTTTTAGTTTTGAAGTGCTGTGCATTAATCTTCCTAATATTCGGGACACATTCGAACTTCCTATACATAGTTTTATATTTGACTTCTGGGTTTGTGAAAGTTATCAAATGGATGGAATTCTACAGACTAATTTTATCTATAAATTTTAAATATCTTTAAACAATCCAAAGAACCATTCAAAGTTATATTTGGATTATAAAACTAAAATCTTAATTAAGGCTAGCAACATGATTTTTACAAATCTAATGAGATTACAGTTTTATTTTCAAGTGATTTTTAATATTTTATTTTTTCATAACAATCAGAATCTAATGGTATTTTGTGAGTTAAAGAATTTATGAAGAAAATTATATTAGAATAAATTTGGAATAACGAAAGTTATTGTAATAATAATAAGTAGAATAATAAATAAAGTGGAAATTATTAGTATACTGGAATACTATTAGAAATTTCTTTTTCATTTTTTTAGTAGAGAAAATCTCCATCAACGTTCGAACTAATTTGAATAGTTTTCTGGATTGAAATTATGCAGCTGCTAATAATTAAGTTTTTTATAAGAGGATCAATTACTGAAATCGCCGGGAAAATCCAAGGGTTTAATAGTTTTGATTGGACACGTAGCAAAAAATAATGCTAAATCTTAAAGTGGTTACATGCATTTTAGAAATAAAAATTTATAACAGAGCTTTATCAGAAACAAACATAATCAATCAAAATTCTCAATTTTTTTATATACTGTCAAATGTTCGCACGCGATTATTTTCTTATATGACTTTGCTGAATTCAGTCGTTTTCAACATATACCATTTCAATATAAATTGATTCTTATAAAATGCATATTTCGATCCACACCTAAATATATTTCCATTCCTAAGCAATTCGTCCCGCTTAAATCAATTGATAAACGACGAATTGAGCTATTAACGTGCCCGTATGATTTGACAAAACTAATATTGTACTATGGAACTGATAGAAGTTATTCAGAGGGTTGAGTAATCTTTGTTCAGAAAACATAACTGTATTTGTATGCATTTGCACGATAGTGCATTATCACCAAAACCACCGATAAGGGTGCCTGTGACTCATACGATATTATGAGGGCTTGTGTACGCAATGACTGGTTCTAATCTTTCCCAAATAATGTAGTTTAGGGAAAAAGGGGTTGTTTTGTCACGTCACTTGAATAAATATGAATTTTGATACTGTAGAATTCATTGTTGGATGTTATTTTTAGATACGATCGCAATATATTTGGAATTATATCACCATACATCGGTTTAAGTTTATGCAGCTGCAAAATGCTTACTTAAGACTTGTGTATATTCTTATGAATTCACAAATTGCTTTTAATAGATATTTCAAATGTAATAGTAACGTGTTTGACACGAATGAGATCAATAATAAAAATATATAATTATGTTCTCTACATACATATATCTATGTTCTCTACATTTATATATCTTTTTTGAGCTATGATTTTTATTCTATTTTTGTGCAGTTTACAATACCTTACAATTGTTACCACCACCTGGCCATTTCTTTAAAGTGTTGTTAAACTTACTTATAATTTAGCATTAAAAAGGTATACTTCTTCCATATATATGACAAAATACAAATTTATATTGATGTACCATATCGCATATTATTGAGAGAAAATACTTTAAAAATATCAATATATAGTTTATCAATAACATGCGCCTATCGCTGAAACCTAATCAGAGTATAATTTACAAACAATTTTATTACTCACTGATTTGCATATTCATAGTTAGCAAATGGAGAAAATTTATTTTTAATTTATTCGCCAAAACATTCTGTGCGTATACGACTGATTAATCAAATGGGAATTCATTTAAAATAAAATTGCTCATGCAGATGATGACTCACAATACTGTGGTACTTTGGTTTATTTCAATTATTTGCCAGGGATTTATTTGTTTTGGGAAACTGTTATTTATGCATAAGTAAGTTTCCTGTTCAAACAAATAATATTGATGAGAGTTGTTATAAACTTTTTATGTCTGTATAAATCATAATGAAGACTGTTTTTGTGCTTTGGAAGATATGCAGAAATTGTGTATAATAATTTGATAAGATAATCAAGTCAACTTATAATATATTATTTATATATTATCGTTATACTGTTGTCGACGTTTCCTTCCAAATTATTAAATATAGCTTTTTCAAACTTTGATATATAATCAATGTCAATGTCAATGTCAATATAATCAAAGTCAATGAAAATTTGTTAAATGCAAAAAGAACAATTAAAATTCTTGAAATATTTTTAATGCTAAAAGTATATAAACCTTTACGAAAATCCTGTGCAAGAAGTATTCGTAATTGCTCTTTATTAAAATATAGTCAATGAAAATTTGTTAAATGCAAAAAGAACAATTAAAATTCTTGAAATATTTTTAATACTAAAAGTATATAAACCTTTACGAAAATCCTGTGCAAGAAGTATTCGTAATTGCTCTTTATTAAAAACAAAAGTAATTTTACGAAAAGCCAGATAAGTGTTGGGATATTACTTTGTCAAATCGTTTGCATAAGAGTAATTTTTTGACCATATCATTAATATCATTATCAGACTTGTTAAAGATTTCAAAGCTGCTATAATAATTTACACTTTATCTGGCCAATACCTGATTTTTTGCTATTTCTCAAAATGCGAGATATTCCTAAAGAGTGAGCAAATCATAATAGTTTTTCTTAATCAATTTTTAAGTCTTATGCGAGATTAATTTAATATTTAAGGCAATTAATGCTGGATGTATGTACAATGTACACTACATAAACATAGATGAACCATAGAAAAAACAAGCACTTACATCTTACAGGAAGTAAGTTAATATGATTCGGCATACAATTCAGCTCCTGGTATCATCTTCGATGTGAATAACCTTTCTCAGAATGAAAGCCCAGCTACCAGATAGTTTTGCAGGATAATGTTTCAACTATTTTTCATTACTCACTTTGCACGTTACACCCGCTTTTTACCTATTGAAATTTCATCTCGACAGCTCCGCTTTTTTCCAAGGTTTTATGATAATCTGATATTGTAAATAAAGAGGTCGAATGTAAAGTTCATTACGGATCATTGCTCTTACACGAAATGAAAATGGTAAAAGAAATAAATTGACTGGTCACATTTGGGGAAAAGATTGCCCTAAAACGTGAATGCTGAAATTCAATCCTGGACATTTTAGGCCATAGGTTTTCAAAGTTTTTTGTCGTGGACCTTTTGAAAGCTGTCACCACTGAGAGTTCATGTGGATCACATCGGAAATCGCTGTTCTAGATAAAAGCTTGTAAATTTCATAAATTAATTAAACTGCATTCCAAATCAAAATGATTAGTAAAACTGCCAGGATTTAAATAAAAGACAAGATCACGTTTAGATGAATATTTTGATAGTAGTTATAAATTTGGTGGTTCAAACATACAGCTTTTTCGATATTTCCAAAGTTTAGCTCTTTCTTATCAATTGATGTTAAGAAAATAGGAAGTATCAAGAAACTCGAGTATGTGTGTATTTTTTAACGATTCCTATTTCGATTACTCTGTTTCCTTTATCTAATCGCATCCTCCATTCAGTACTGCAATGAGTTTCTGCTCAATTAATGATGGCATTCCACGTTCCCTCAGCGTTTCCAACTGTATAAAGAGGAGTGGTGCAAAAGCAAATGCGACTGTTGCATCCATCGTACAAACGAATGAAAAAAATCTGTTTATCTTTCAAAGTTTATCTGTCGGTGCTCACTGATTGTAACAATACGTGTCATTGCAGGGTGTTCTTAGAATCGCACACCATTACGTTCCAAGTCCGTTGACACGAGTGGAATTTGTATTACTGCTCTCGGAACAGGGCGTACGATGGCGAAGGAAGGATTC
The DNA here is from genome assembly GCF_003426905.1 of Ctenocephalides felis. Taxonomy (NCBI): domain Eukaryota; kingdom Metazoa; phylum Arthropoda; class Insecta; order Siphonaptera; family Pulicidae; genus Ctenocephalides; species Ctenocephalides felis. The sequence goes on from NW_020537646.1 coordinate 2,893,909, forward strand.
AAGCTAATGACAGCATCTTAAATTAAAGATACTTGCTGTCTAACTCGTTCATTTATGGTTCTATTCACTTTGACTTTGATTTGCAGTGAAATAGAACTATAATTCCATGATGGTACTGCACTTTCACGTTGGCAGTTACCTTTCCAACTGATTTTTTATTTTCTAGACGAAACTTTGCTAATTTTGTTCCCATTAGTATCATAAATTTTTGCTTATTATTGCAATATTTTGCTTATTGTGCAATTAGACTATAGTTTTAATTTTTTTCTTTCTATTTTATCATTATTTTAAATTACAATCTGTCCATATTACGAGGACATTCAACCGTTTTCAGTTGTTTTGATAACTATATGGTTGTTTTTAGAAGGTAACCCAGTAGTTGTCCTATCTCAGTGGTGAGATAGTATGACTGCACCATATTCCATGTAGTGTACCATACATTAGCAAATTGTTGGTATTGACTTATATGCCAATCTATTAATTCGACGTCCAGGTATGATGGTATATACGACTAGACTTGACATTTTTACATGCAGACTCACGAAAGGCGATTTTTACATGAGATATTTGAGATTTATATTCTCAAGTGCAAGTTTGATATCATGCTGCCTAATATCGAGCTGACCGAGGTTGAAATCGAGTCCAATATTGGAATTTGTTCTAGCTCATATCTTTAACCCTTGCGCTATGGAGAGCACAATTTTAATATGATGTTTTTTTTTAAATATTTTAAAAGACCGCAAAAGATTAAGAGTTTTTAAATACAGAAACATGAGAAATATGAGAAAAGCGTTTATTTGAACAAATAACAGATTTTGAAACTAATTTAAATTATCATACAACTTGAATGAATGTTATCGGAATTTATATTCTACATCGATGTGTGATCACATGCTGATGTTCTAGGAGAAGAGTTCACATCCACACCCTTATTGTCAACTAAATATTTCATCTTACGCAATCAACTTTCTAATGCAATGAATTTCTATAGCAATTTGTCTCGTATGTTTGATTCGTAAGCATATATCACAAAAGCGATGCAGCCACAATCATAATAATTACACGGTTTCTTAGTCTCCCGGTGGCACTGACAACCACTTTTCGCATGACCAACGAAACATCCGCAAACAACGGGACAATCTGCGGCCGCTCGCGCTCACTCGGGCTTAGGAAGGACTTCTTCGTAGAATTCTCATATTAACCTAAGATAGAGTTTTCTACGATTTTATTAGCACATGCGACTATAAATAAAATTTCTGCGTATACTAGGAAATTAAATATGTTTTGCCATTTATAATCTTTTATCCTTATTTTGCTGGTATTATATACTCATTGTCGGTATATTCATGTAAGTAATATCTTCCGTACTCCACAAAAATTCTTTATAATTATAATTTATTAATTTAAAGATAAAGAGCCTAATTGATTCATCAAAGCCTTTCATAATTAATTTACATAATTTAATTAACTCAGCAGTTGTTTTGAACGTTTACTATTACTCCGCCCCATGAACGATTAGGATCTATAAGTGGGCGATTACGTATAAATAAGATTTTTAGATTGTGCGTGAGCGTTTTTATTTGCATTTATGTAAAGATAATTTAATTATATTGCATTCAAATAAAAATAGTATTTGAATGCATGGATTGGATTGCTAAAAAGATTGATTTTTTATGGGTTCTATTTAGGTGAAGTTGAAGATGAAAAAATATAATGCGTTTATATAGTATTAAATTGATATAGTGTAAAAGTTTCTGGAATGTTTGACGATGTCTGAAAAATAATTTCATTTTTATGTCCGTAGTTCATGGAAAACATATAAACTTTCAATAATTTTAAGTATCATCAATCATTTCTGAAAGTTTTACTCTATATCAATTTAAATCTTAGAGCACCGACTGATATTTTGTAAAACCGATCTATGAATTCAATACAAAACTAAACGTGATCAGCAAGAAATTGATAGCAATGCAAAATCGTGCACACTTATTATGCACACTTGATAATTTTGCTCGAATTATTCCAAGAAACATTTGTTTATGCTTTTCAAGAGCAACATTTGCAGATTATCGACTTTATATCACCAGGTTATAAAGAGGGCAAAGCTTTTTCGTAGTAATCAACAATTTTATTTTCACCTTATGATATACTGTCAGAAAGTAAAATTAATATACAATGAAAATTTTAAAATTGGTTTTGGTAACATTTAGACTTATAACTTAGTATACGAGGATTAGATCGAATACAAATATTATGCTGAATACACAATAGGTGAATAAAATCAATACAATTTGTATGAAATAACACCATTTTTGGAAAATAACTTATTGTACCAATAAGACAATGGAAAGGTATTCATATTTATTTTAAAAAATTATGGGCATTATTCCGTATATAGCGAAGTGAGAGGAGAAATAACAAAAAAGAAAAATATACATAGAATTGTATATTTGGTTAAGGGGCGCAACTAGTGTGAAATTTTCAAAAAATCGAATTTTCAATTTTTCCATATTTCGATAGGTTATACCTTTAAAAATAATATACTAAAATTTTAAATCGATATCTTAAATAGTTTTTGAGTTACAGACATTTAAAGAGTATATATATAGTATATAGTATAACGATGATTTAATCTTTAATTGCGCTTTTCTCGAAACAGCATTTTCCGAATTTGCTGCAGCGATTACTCAAAAACAAATCATCCCATCACTATCAATTTATTTTTACATATTCTATATATAATTCTCCGTAAAATGAACTATCGATTTTTTGATCGGATCAAAAATGGAATTTTGACAGTTCAAAAACGACCAAAATTTTGGGTAAAATTCGACTTTTTTTTTTAAAAAAAATACCGTCATTTTGTCAATTTCTGATTTTTTTCTTTACCGTAGTTCATTTTACAGACAATATTATCTAGTTTAACAAGATTTTTTTTTAAATTTCATTCACGTAGAAGGCCGGAATCAAGGGCCTTTTTTTTTGTCGCGCCGTTGGGGATCGACGATAACTTAAAAAATATTTAATTTTTTCCTTCAAACATTTTACTATGTATTCTTAAAACATGTATAAATATATTCCTAAAATTTTGAAATTATTGATATAGTAGTTTTTTATTATAAATTCCCAAAAATCACCTTTTTTTAGGCGGTTACACTAGTTGTGCCCCTTAAGGGACTAATATCTCTACTTCTGAATATGCAGAACAATGACGTTTAAAAAATAAGATTCATAATTTAACAAATATATCTCAAATTCATAATAACTTGAATTAAATTCCATAATAAATTTATCTGAATATCTGATGAATTTGTCAATCTTTCTTTGACTTTTTTCCTGACTTTTCTGGTTAATTACTGTCTATTACAGTACGCCACTGGTCGTACCAGAACCATACCGTTGCGCTCTGCCACTGGTAGTTGTATTAGTCAGGGATGTGGGTCTGTGAGCACACGTACAAGGGCTGCGGGACGCGGACGGGCTGACCGCGAGCGAGGGGGGCCTACCGGGTTCAACGCACTCCGCACGACACCAACCATAGCCAGAACGGGCCAACGATGTCCCTCGCACATATGTACTATGTAGTTGTGTTCCTTAAACATCGATATAGTTTAAAGATCAGATTGTATCGTCAGATTTTTTAAAAAAGGAATGAAGACGTCCATCACTCACTTCTCGGGTTAGATATCTTAATAAACGCGAAAACGAAAATTAGCTGCTATTACGGGTTACAACTCTTTTGTTGAGTTGAGTCAGTTTTGAAATATTTCTTGGGAATGCACGAGGAAATTTACTTATCAATCTGGTTTATCGGATGACACTAATCTTAAGTTATTTGATCTATTTCGATACATGCAAATTGACGTATTCTATTGTCATCTTCAAGATTTTTCTAATATTTAAAAATACCGTATAAACCTATCAAGAATATACAAAAAATAATCTTGTGTATATTAAATTACCTCATTAAAGAAATGACATTGTGATAAACTGAATCTTGTTTTTGTATCAATATATAACTCGATTAGTCAGACCATATTGAGATTAGATACAACAACAATTAAGTATCACTTTCATTTCCGAGTATTGGATGCAGATAATGAATCTGTATGTTATATCTAAAAAAATGAGATAAAATATATAGATTGAATACTAAACCTGCATTATATTTTAAGGTTTATATATACGTAGTTATTATTTGTAAATTGTGGCCTATTTTCTTTCACAGAAAATCACAGAAATTTCTAGTACACTAAAAATATCAATAAGAACATGATCATAGACCGTTATGAGTTAAGCTTAGCAAATGACTTTTAAAAAAAAATTTATTAATTTAAATAGATGAAGTTTTTAAATACATATATATATTTCTACTTTGTTTAATTTAAATTATAGTGTTCTATATTTAAATAACAATAATTAAATTATACATAGTCATTTACTTCTTGAATGACATTCCAGTCACATGAAAATTCCCAAGAAAAGTATACAATAAATTTAATCTCTATAAACTGTACTGTGCTATAAACTAATTAGCAATTGTACATACAGAGAATGTGTAAATCTGCAATAATATTTCAAAAACTTTAAAAAAAAATCTATTGTAAAACTTCATTTCTGTCATCCTAGTGATTAAGTGGTTAAGTCGAATTTCGGCAAAAATGTCTTAACTCGCTGTATCAACTATTTCTCTGAAAATAGTTATTACACTGAAAAATTATTGGTTAGGAATAAAAGTTAATAAAACACTTTATATAAAATTTAAACAATTAATTTCAAATACGCGATATTACACGTGTTATAGAACTTTGAAATCAAGCTTTACAAAATTGTGAAAATTGACTTAACCACTTATTCATTTGGGATGACAGAAATAAAGTTTCATAATACATTTTTTTAAAGTAGCAGATTTACACATTCTCTGTATGGTAATTGCTAATTATTTTTATAGTACAGTGTAGTTTATGTGGTGTAATTTAAAGTATGCTTTTCTTGAGAAATTTGATGTGAATCGAAGTGACTCAAGAAGTAAATTCAACAGTAAACAGTATTTCTGATGTATATTTTTACTACAGAAATCTTGTATCAAACTTTACTGTATTAGTGAACAATTTTTGTCATTTCATCATAAGCTTCAAAATATTAAGTCATTTTAATTAAAAATGATAACATGTATTTCTTTACTCCTCTACTCATAAAATATGCGTAATCACATACACAAATGACGTTTAAGAAGCACTTAAAATATAACGCGCGTGTTGTGTGAATTGTCGGGTTTGTAACATCGCAGGAACGTGGTCCACCGTGGCTGTTCGGCGCTCGTATGAGTTACGCGGGGATGCCCACGTTTTTGCTCACAATTAGAAAATTAGGCCGCCGAAACAAATATATTTGTTCCGGTGGTATTTCTGATGTGAAATAGGATAATGAATCGTTAAGATGAACAATGTTAGAACTAAGATAATGTTTCAAGTATTTTACACTGAAGGAACCTATTTTACATCAATCTTTTATATTTCTGCTGCACTTTTTCGATATATGATCTACCCTGGTGCCAACAAAATATATGCAACACAGCGCATTCTTTGCATTTGATATAACATAGCAGAATTTCATACATTTTGTATATAATCTTAATCTTTTACTAAAAAACCTTTAAATACTTCCTATTACCTATAGTTGTTATAAATCAATTAATATCATATCTTTTACAACTACTTCCTCTCTGCCTCTAATCTAGGACTTCATGTTATTATTTCAAGATTAAATTGCGTGAATTATATCCGTTGAAAAAACTCTTGATAAAAACTTTTATTATATTTTCTTCTCATAGCAAATTTTTATATATATTTATTGATAAAATACCTTTGATAAAAATTTTGAAAAAAAAATCAACTAATACTTAAACAGAGACAGTGTAACATCATGAAGATGAATTAATCATTAATGATATTTTCATTTTCTGAAACTTTTTCTGTTTATGTGTATTATTAATTGCATTAATTGTATCTGACAAAAATTATACTTTATATTTATTTCTATATAAAACATTATTTTTATTTTTTCCGGATATCTATCTTATCTATGCTAATGTGATTAATTTCAGGATAGCAACATCGATTCTACCTAAAACATTACAATCTATTCAGCATCTAAATATAATATTTTAATTTAAAAATAAGCATGCGTTTTAGGATGTTATAAATCATTTTAGTTAGATAAATAATAAGCTTAGTTTTATGTCATTGTAAAAATATACCATTTTCCAACCAATACTATTCAGGATATTGTAATTCCATTATTTTTACAATGATAGAATTACACAAAACAATTATTTACTGACTCAGCTAACTTTCGTACATGAACGTAATATTATAGGCATAGGATTCTCTATAAGTGGAAAGCAAACTAATAAAGATTAGTTGGGTTCTCTATAAATTAAAAACAAGCCAAATAGGGTTTTCTATAAGTTAAAAACAAACGAATGAATATTTGTTGAGATCTTTGTCTCCGAAACGGCTGGACCTGTATTTGCCAAAAACTAATCAGCACATCTCCCTATCAATAGGAATCGAATATTTTTTTAACCATTCAAATTCGGTTGATCCGTGCACCCGAAAACGTGGACGAAACATTGTATCCTTACATACATACACACACATCCATTTTTTCTGAAGTATGCCAAAATCTTCAGAAACTTGCAAAACGTCGAGAAATGTAAAAATTTTCAATTTCGATTTTTTGACGATTACAATAACTTTTCCCTACAGGAAGTTCAAAAACAACAATTGATATTGTAAATTTATGTATTCTAGATTAATTCACACTTACAAATTAATAACAATTGAAATTTCATAATATTTTTTCTCAACATTATGAATATAATAAGCCAAAATAAAAACAAATATTCAGAGAATGTATGTTACCCAAAACAGTTGAAGAACATCGGAGAATATGTAATGTGTAAAAGTTTAACCCAAATCTTCATTTCTTACTCGCTTCTTTATTTTAGAAAGGAAGAAGACATCTAGACAATGGCCAGATCGATCTGCCAAATGCGGTCCCTAATATCGGCTCGTGTTATGGTTCTATCGCTCCACGATAGAACGTGAATGATATGTGCGTGTGTGCTCGAAAGATTCCACTTTTTATTTAAACATACATTTTTTGTAAGCCGCTTCACCCATTCGGTTGTGAAAGTTATACCACTTGTGTTGTCCGGCCGCATTAAAGTTCATGTGCATGAACTCCTATTTGCCTATCCAGTTTTACATCTCTAATCAATTTTATACTGTAACCTGTAACTGGATGTTTTTGTGTTAATGGAGAAGGAAGATAGATGAATGTACGAAATTGCATTGATGGAAATATTTCGAGACATAAATATATGATTATCAAAACTGAATAACTTAAGTATAAATTGTATTGGTTTTTCAACTTGTGTAATTTCAATTTAATAATCAAACATTAATTCTGGAATTTTCACTAATACTTTAAATACCCATGTATATTAAAATGTTGCAATCACTTCTCATAATTCTAAATATTTAAAAACATAAATAATCCTGTACAGTTGTGAAGCTTCAGTACACGTATCCATGGTTAGTGTTGAAATCAAATCTGACCTGTTAAAATCACACGTGGGTTTAAAAGCATTTTATATCGATATGAAATAACCTACTTATACGATATTTAGAATGAAATATCAAAATAAAAAAAAACTAAATGAAGCCTTCAAGGTGTTTGATGATAAATGGTTGATGATATTTCTACTTGATATATGAGGAAGTCTATATAATTGCCATCAATTTTATAATATTTTATTACTTAAGATAACATTATCGATCCATCTTAAGAATATACGTAATTTTATATTCGTTAAATTTTATGTATTTTCTTAAAATCATACTTTTAATTATACATTGGTAAATAAATCAAACATTGGATTTACAAAGTCACCAAAAGTATAGCTGAGGGCCATGCTAATCTTCTTTGTAAAAGTATCGTTCTATACAAGCCCCAATATTTAAATCAAGCTCGAACTTTCACGAAATTGGTTTTTACGCTATTATGAATACAAGTTCTAAATATCAGTAGATTTATTGAAGAATTCCACTGCATATATATTTAATTCAATGCAACCAAATGTCTAGAATATATTGTCGCCAAAATTTTCTTAATTAAATGCAGATTTTATAGATAGCTTTTTTATCTAATTTATTACATATAAGAAGAAATTGAAGATGATCGATAAGTCAGCACACCTATAAAGATGATTTAGTAAACAACGGAACCTAACCACATAATCCTTTATATAACTGTTGTTCCATCGCTTAGCTGGATTCTCAGACCCATTACAATTCAACAAATATAAGAGATATATCTATTGATAATTTAACAATCTGAACAGTTAGTTTATCAACGTTTAAATGTGCGATGTAAGGCGAATCAATCACAATGCGAAATTAGGGAAGGAGAATAATATGGCAGAAATACAGACGCAATTTGCAAGCCAAAAATAAATAGATTTAGGATATTTCTTAATTTTTCCAAATCTTTTTTTCCTATCTTGTTACTATTGTTGTAAAAATAAGTTAATTTGCTGTTATCCTAATATTACACAAGTCATGTTCATTTTGCAATTACTGAGTTATGGACTGAAATTTGCGTTTCAGACAACCAGCTAGTGATATATATTTTGACTTGATATTATAGGATATTTATATTGAAAAAATGGTTATGTGATTATGGTACCTGCAAGCATGCATCCTCATAATGTTGTGATCGTGTTTTAGTTCTCTTGCTTTATAAAAGACTAAAATTCAATTAGTTATTGAACACATGCCTAAACAGGGGGACTTCTTCGTAGCTTAGTGGTAACAGCTTTGGTCTCTGCAATCACAAAGTTGCAGAATCGATTCCTTCATGGACCAGCCTGATCAAGCAGTAGAGACGTTCGTTTTCACTTGCAAATATAGGTCTAAAAATGTTTCCAAGTAAAATTAGTTCCTCCGGGGTATTGCTGTGTCAAGACATAAATCATCATTAGAGAAAATTTTGGTAATCAAAATGTATCAAATATAGATTGGCCACCCTATCTATCTGAGCCAACTTGGGGTTGTCTTCTAAAAAAGGCTTTGGTAGACAGAAGAACATCTCAGAACGTCAAAAATAACAAAGAAGTCTAGGTAAAAAAATAAATATTTTACCAATTTATTGCCATTCTAAAGCATGAAAATAGAACTAAATCACTTTCGGCTTCACCAGCAATCAGTTCTTCTGCCCTGTTTCATGTTACATTTGCCTCAGTGCGTAAACTGAACATTATTCGCACGGGACCCGATAAGATGCATCTGTTGACTAATTGATATGTTAACACCGACCTGCGGCCGACGGGAATGTCATGTTATTGCAAATGGGAAACTTTGCAATGAAATGAGCAGAACTCCAACGCGCACCTATCAATGCAATCATCTTGTTTACACATTGCACAGCGGGTAATATTTACAACTCGTTCGACTGGATAATAAAAAATAGTTCCTAATTGATTTTGTTGCTGATTTTGTAACGACAATGGGTTAGGTTGATGTTGTAAACTTTATTTTGTTATCCTTGCTATTAACATATTATTGTTAGTTCCTAATTGTAACTTCACATATTTACCCATTTATTGCGAGAAGCTTTTGTGATACAATGTTGTTGTTTTTCATTTTACCGCACTGATTTCTTTACACAAAGATTGTTATAAAATTGCCTTCCTAAATATAAATAATCCTTATTAGTGTTGCTCAATGTACAGTCGTAGTGATTGTTTTCAGAAATTATTTCGAATTAAGATTGTGAATCAATTTACTTTAGAGATGTGTCACACTGCATAAGCATTATATTATATCGCAGAAAAATAATACGATTTTCGAAACGTAGAGAACGACTTTCTGTGTATTTCGGCTAATATCTGAAATGGCTGGACTGATTTTGATGTGCCTTCTATTGGATGTAATAAGACGTGACTTAAGCCTCTTTTATTTTAGAAAAAATGTAAATTCAAAATAAGCCTCTTTTATTATATTCCGTTAATATTTTTCAATAATATCGAAATGCATTTCATAGCATTGCTGACACAGTTATCTTCACTACACCATTAATAGCCAATAAAAGGCAAATAAAAGTTAAAAGCACCGCTAATAGTTGCATTGACAATAACAACAAAAACGAAGAGTAAAATAATAATTAATGATAATACGTTACGGCAATTGACCGATCGACATACGTAGGCATATCGTCATAATTGCAAGAACGTCATTATGCAATTCTTGTATCTTCATTTAATGTTGATTGCAAATCACTCTTTAAACACATTGCAGGGCAGCATTGGCTACAAGAATAATTATAACTGAACAACTAACTACTAACAAACAATTTAAATAAATTGTCAAATGTATCAGCCTAAGATATTGAAGATTAAATGGATGTGCACCTATTTCACCTATTTAAAATAATACATAAAATAAACAAAAAATTCTTGTTAACTTAATTGTTAATTAACTTCCTAAAAGAAAAGTTTATGTTTAAATTGGAGAAAGAATTTGTGGGTGATTTGAAAAATTTTGGCATATACACACTCTCACAAAGTTTTCTCAATAATTGCTTTTTCAGAACATTAGATTATCAGAAAAGTGCAAAATTTTCGTCAACGTTTTAGTTAAAATCTTGGAACGATTTCGAACATTCAAAGACTTTTGGCAAGATATCAGATACCGATAATGTTGATTAGTTTTGGTAAATATCATCTGGACCGTTTCTTCTTAATTATTTGTTATTTTTTTGAAAAACAATAAATTAAATTTATATTAGTAAATATCATGAGACAGAATATATTTATATCTTATTATTACTGCTCTAATTTTACTCTGAAAGAATAGTAAAATAAATTTTAAATAATGATAAACACCACCTCCTATGTACAAATAAAAATCGTAAGAGTACAAAAATAGATTTTAGGGGTGCTACCCTTGAATTCATAAAAGTATTTATGGTGCAAGGGTGGATGATGCAGTTTTTCTAGCTACATGCCACTGGTATGGAAATATTAAGAACATTTATTCCATTTCTTTCTTCCAGTTTCTGTATTAAAAACAATTCTCATAATTTTAACTTTTATTTATCATCAATCTGTTATCATATCAGTGACGATTAATCTCTGGTTGCCGAGCAATGGCAATTCATTTGGAAGCAATAAAATTACTCGGAGTTTATAAAAATCTGTACATGACATTCCGTAAATAAAAGCTCACCATTAAAGTGTTGTCTGCACTCATACCATTAACAAGATGCAATATTTCGCGTTGTAATTATCCAGAAGCCGCGCGTTCGAGTTAATTTGATCGTTCATATTGAAATTAATACTCGATCGAGCGGAGAGCGCGCACAAAGAAACTGGCAAATAAACGACCGGCGAAGACTCATAACGCAGAGCGATTATTACAGTAATTTAAAACAGTGAGCGAAATTAAAACAAACAATGCACGAGAACGCAGTGGTACCTTGTATAAAAGGTAATAGATAGTAAATTAAATCTCAGCCTAAAGACAATTAATTAAAATAAAATTCAATTTTCTCTACTACGACTTTGTCACGTGAGGCTTACATGAGGTTAATTTTAAATATCAAGGGAGGAGAGGGAGTCTGAAAGTCTTTAGATCACGTGATCAATTTTTTTTTTGTTTTTTTTCATCACATCAAAATTTAGCATTATGTATCATGTCAAAGTTCTATAAAATTCATCTTTTTATCATCAGGTGCATCAAAATCAATGACGATACATAACATCAAAATTTTATTATATTTTAATATATATTATTATCCTACCCTACATCAAAATTCATCATTATCCATTATATCAAATTTCTGTCAACTTTATCTTTTCTACATTACATCAATTTTTATCAAAAATTCTATCAAATTTATAATTTTTTATTACTTAAAATTTTATCATGATTCATTATATCAAAATTTATTATTTTTCCATAATATCAAAATTGATCACGATTGTCCCTCTGTTTCTGCCACCACTGACAAAAACGATGAGAAACAAATTATGCAAACGCGGTAGCTGTACCTACACATAACACGTAATAATAATCGCCACTTATTAACTTTAATAAAGTTAATTTTCGTTTAATTGCACCGGAGTTCATTCTTCGCAATACAGACAAAGGGACTTCTGTGTGACTTCATCAAGATACAGGATTATAATGAAGGTAATATATAAAACATTGTATTTTCTATGGAAGAGCTTAATCGCGGGATTGTAGTCAATGAAGACAGTATGCAAATTGTGAATGATGGAATTAAAATATTTGTTAAATGGATATAAACGTATTAAAATAAATGAGTAATTAGTAGGTATAATACTTATACTAAATGATGCAAAAATATATAGTATATAGTTATTATAATTATTCTGCCAATAAGTGTTAGCAGTTGCTTCGTCAATAACCTTTTCATTACCCAATCGTCAAACTACCGAATTTATTTACCAAAGTATTTAGTAATAGATCATAAGTATTTGCTTTACACTTTGTAAACTGGTCTGACAGAGTGAGATATCGGAATCGTTTACGAATAAGGTGCGCCAGTAATATTTGCTGCGAGGAAACTCGTAATAATTTTATCTCGTGCAAATATTTCGAAGTCCGATAAACCCGAAAAATATATTTTGTACCATATTGTTCATACGAAACATGTTTGAACCAATAATTCTTATCGGTTCATCGAAAGCTTTTCGTCCTTTGAGCAAACAATTCTGTTTTGGGCGAGATTATATTTATTGATCGTAGTAAACTAAAAGCCTATAGTATATTCAATGGGTAATGTAAGGCATACTTGACAAATAACCTTTTGGTGTATTTATTATATTACTCAGCAATATATTTCCAACATATTATTTAATCTGTATACCTAATTATACTCATTAAGTCAGTAATATTACTCACTTACTTAATACTTACTTCCTTAATAGATTTGAGATACATCTAAAATAATTATTAATATTGAAATAAAACTATATATGCTTAAATCTGTATATCTAGATTTATTAACTACATATCTTAAATATATTAAAGATGTTCATACATTTTTAAAATCTTTGAGAAAAATTTAAAAATAATTGAAGAATCTTCTTTACCTTCATATAAAATCTTTATATTTTTGCGATCAGTTTTTTTTTAAAGATTTTAAAGATTTTTTCAAAATTTAAATGATCAAAAAAAGACATCAATTTTATAATAAAATTTAATAATCGTTTTTTATCTAATAATTAATATATTTTATCCCAATGTAATATGCCTTTTGTATGAAAATTAAAGAATAAATAAGAATTTTCAATTTCAAAGCGTTGACGACCAATCTTTAAGAATTTCGATTAATAATCTGGAAAGCAATAGGACATTCCTGTACAAAACTGATTATGAATTTTTGTAATCATTTTCTCAACATTTAGTAAGTGAATAAAAAATTATATATAACCATGTTTAAAACAAAGTTCGAACGTAGTTTTTTTTTTGCTAAAAATTGACTAACGACCTTTCTCCTCTCTATTCTAATGTTAAGACGACCCATCTTTGGGAAATTCAGCCGTTCACGATTATACGTCTATATCGATATCACCTGTTTCAGTCACTTTCCCTAAATAGTATACATATCACGCATCACCTTTAGCAAGAAAGCTAAAAAGTCTCATCAAAACAATAATCGCATCCCCTGACCGGACATCGCGATGATAAAAATCAGTTTCTCATCCACCCGAGCGCTTAGAATGACGACAACCCCTCCTGAATGAATAAATAAACTTTCATACCCCTCCATCCTTTAATTTTCCTGAAATCACTTGTTACTTTGTTACGGTAGGCCAATCACCGTCTCGCATCCCCGAACAGGACTGACCCTTTGCACGCTCGAAACCCTCGAGCGGGCATCCAACCCTAATCTCACCTGAGACTAATGTTTGATTCATGAAGGACATAGAGGAGAGGAGACTTGTTGCTCATTTTGCTTTAAAATGGTTCAAGTTCATTTTATTGAGGGGTTGAATTATTCAATGCATAATAATAGTGGGAAAATAATAATGGTCTTGACTTGAAGGTTTGCAAATGCACTTTGTATGCTGATATTTTATACTTAAAATCAATATTTAAATTGAATGGCTTCTGAAAGATACGAAGTACATATTAAATTATAACCCTTTAAGTAAATAATTCAAGGACTATATTTAATATATTTATAACAGGCAATTAAAAAATAAATTTTCTATTTAGAAGTCTCTACATTTGTTATGTGTCGAAGTCATTCAGTAAATCAAAACACAAAATTTTTATATGTAATTTAGGATGAACAGAACACTAAATTTTTACATGTATTTTCAATTAACATTAAATTCCAAATAACAACGACAATTATAAAATAAAAACTCAACAATAAGAAATATAACATCAATTTTTTTTAATAAATAATAATGGTGATTAATCTATTATTGACAAAATCAAACTATTCATTCTCAATTTTTTATTTATGTAAGTGTGTATGTATGGTTGAATTAGTTTTCTGGATATACATCCAATGTTTTGCAGTAGTAGAATTATAAAGCCAAAACAGCCCTGGATCTATTTATATTTAAATACGCATTTGTCGCATACCATGTTTATCTCACGTTCATTTGCACTTGGCTTAATTTTATGTATTTATTAATGCATTGCTTTATATTTTTGCTTCAAATTAGTCTAGATAAAAATTATGAAAAATACAAAATAGTAACTAATTTTTATAAATTTATATTAAATTTAATATAATTTATAATAAGTTTAAATGAACAAATTTATAAAATTACTTAAAGAAATAAAATAAATCCTGCAAAAACTAATATTTCCACATACAAATATTTTTTTCTTATTTTACTTATTTTTTTATTTAGTTCAATAGTGAAAATACTATCCTTATTCATATTAAATCTATAAACTTTTCATATATTTTGTTTCTATTTTGTAGATATCGTAATTTCTAAATATTTTTATTATCCCTCCGGAAATGTGCCCTTCGTGTTTGTTTGATGCCCTCACCTGTTACTACCTGTTCCTACAGGTGAATAACAACCTGTAAGCACAAACCCGAGGATGAGTTGGTATTAGTAATTATATGAATATATTTGATTTTTCTTTGCGTGTTTAAATCCATATATTACGTAGAGAAAAAAGATGTTGAAGATAAATAATTGGTATATATTATTTTATGACCGGTGAAGTTTTATTATTATAATTAGAGGATAGTTTAAGGTTACTTTTTAAATATTATGAAAATATGTTTTAAATTTTTAATGATTTATTTTGAATAATATTCAAATATTAATAGAGGGTTTGAAAAAAAATATTAAATTATATTTGAAATCATTGCGTGTTTCGTAACTAAATATGAGAAGAAAAGATTAGAAGAATTTTAGAAATGAGATCTCAAAGTTCCAAATTTGAATTAATCCTCAAAGTCACTTTGTTAAATCAAACTGTTATTAAAATATACTTACAAATCCATAGTATTTCCAGAATTATTAAATCTAAATCAATTTTCAAAATCTGCTTGCATGCATAAAGGACACGATATAGGCGTCTATTGACTTTGCTGATTTAGTTATTATTATTTCATATGCCAATTGTTAATTGACAGAAACCGTAATTTTTTGTACTTGTTCAATTATCTCTATTTTAAATACAATAAATAGTAACAATTTTTTCAATAAGGAGTATCAATAAATTACGTTAAGTCCTTCTCTTGAATACATAAATAATAATGATATACCAAGAAGTATGCATATATGTTATTTTATCATTAAACACTTGAGGGTAAGAATTTTCACATACCGACCTAATAATAATAAAGAAAGTTCCCATGTCGCCGGTTATATAAATAAGCGATTGCAATCGCGCTATGAACGGACGTTCTTTTAAATATTTACTTCAAGTCATGATATTTAAGGAATTCACCAACCCCTCATTAGAATCCCCCGAGGAAGCCAAAAATGCTGATGGCATACTGATAAAACTTATTTTGTCTTTGGAAAGTCGTACGGATAACGAAATCGAATTAATAAGTCATAATGAACTATTGTTTATATTCCCAAACATAATATTCTATCCAGACCAGGGTTTGGCTAAAGGTCATTTCCTGCCTGAATCTAAAATGTTATTTATTGACGTTAAACGGTGCGTTAAATGGCCATAGGGGTTGCCTGTGGGTATAAATAAAATAAATTTAATTTTTGAATATAAATGTCTACTAAAAATAGTACAAAAGTACATATGAATAAATTTTCATCATTATTTGGAAGATTCATTTGTCAGCTTATGTGTGTCTTTTAATTGACATCCAAGGTAAAGCAATTAATTCGAGCTTTCAGAAGTGATATGTACTGATGATTTTAAGACAGTTTCATGGCTTTACTATAATTATCTAAAATTAAACCCGATTGATTGACATGAAATCATATAGACCAACAATAAAATCAGTCTATTATTGAGGTGACCATATTTTTTTATTTCAAATCCAAGATCAATAAACTTTATTGTAGTTTTGGGGTTGTTAAAATAACTTCAATATGTTTTTTTAAATAAACAATATACATAGCAAAGGCTGTTTAAATAATAAAATATTATAACAAGTTTCTTAAAAATCAATAAAACTTGTTAAATCGTTACTAAGTCTTCAAATCCAAGATCAATAAGGAAGCTTTATTGGAATTTTGTTGTAATTAAAATAATTTCAATATGTTGATTTCATTTTAAATAAAAATTATACATAGCAAAAGCTGTTTAAATATAAAATATTTTACTAAGGTATCAAATCCAAGATCAATAAGGAAGCTTTATTGAAATTTTGGGGTAGTTAACATAACTTCAATAAATTTTTTTTGTAAATACAAGTTAAATAAAGCAAATGCTGTTCAAATAATAAAATTATATTGCATGAAATTTTTCCACATTTTTGTAATAATTAAATTTAGTAAGAAATATTGTTTTTAGTGTATTTAAAATTAACATTTTGAATAAGTTTGATTTTCTTTAAAATTAACTTTAGTAATTAGTATCGCTTTTAGTGTGTTAATTTTGGTGTGCACATTTTTTCGGTTTAAATGTACAAATAATTCTAGTTATTTTTTTTTTTATTTTTTTTTATAAAGTTTATTTTTAACTTTCTTTTTCTATTATACTTATAACAAAAATATAAAAATAGCAAATTGCACACTTTCCTATTGATATCAATACAATCATTCAAATTTGATAATAACTATATTATACTGGAATGAACAAATATATGATATTAAAAATAATAAAAAAAATCCATAAATATATATACTAAGAAATAGTAGAATTAAGGACAGTATGGGAAGGAAGAATAAGTTAAATGGGAAGTAATAAGCTGATATATATATTTCTAACAAATATTAAAAATAAGATTATTTTCAATAATGCGTGGCAAAAAATATTGCTTCTAGGTAAATCCAGGATGCAAGGAAGAATTCCGGGGATGTCCAGGCCAATCCGGTAGGTATAGTCACCTTGCTATTATTGAAATTTGCAGTATTTCTGCTTAATTAAACTATATAATATGTTAGTCGTATACTTCATTATAATTATAGTCGCAGCGGAATGCTAAAATAAATAAATTTTTCTCATTATTCAGAAAATTCATTTGTCTGACAGGAAGACAGACAGACGAACAATAAAATCTATCCATTTCCTAAATTCACAGTATTTCAGTTTAATTTGTTTAGAACAATGCTGCTCAATCAACAACCATTTATCTTTTATTCATATAATTCGACTCCGTAATGATAGCCCGAGGCGATCGTTGCGATGATTACAAGAGAAAGTTCGGCGCCGCGCCCACCCCTATAATGCAGCACAGAAGCTATTACTTGTCTAGATATATAACTGGGCCAGTTAATAACCCATTAAGCAATTTATTATTATTTAATGTTGGTGCTTACTTAAATGCGTATGCCAGTAAGTCTTTACTAGAGACAGTGCACAAATGTAAGTAAGAATTGGGGATAGTTATTACCTCTTTAAGTTTGTTTGAGATCGTAAATTTATTTACTCGAATTTGTACTAATTTGTGACTACTGACTCTATTTTATACATTTTTAATTGGAATATATCATTAAGTTGCGTCAAATACCAATATATTATTAAAACGTAATAAAAATTTATGTGGTAATAGATTGTTGCAACAAATTTTAAATGAGACTATCAAACATTAATTTTTCGATGTTTATGCAAAAATGATATTGATTATTTAAAATACATTCAAATTTTTAAGGCAAAAATCAAGAAATAGATTTTTCAATTTTCAATTGAAAAAAGCTATATTTCAATATTTAAAATGTATTGAAACACATCTTTTCTTGAATTGAAAATTGAAAAATCTATTTCTTGATTTTTGCATTAAATAATTTGAATGTATTTGCAATAGCCAACATCATTTTTGCATGAACATTGAAATAGAATAAGAAATAGATTTGCTTTTCAATTGAGAGCTATATAGTATTCTCGAACATCTCAGGGTTTTACACCAACTAGTTTAATAAATAAATAAATAATATTAGTAAATAAATATTATATGCAGATCCCTATTACATACTTAATATATAATTCCGAAGATTTTCCACGTATTGAAAGCTCTGCTTCATTAATGTAAATAGTTCTAGAGCATTAGTACAATAAATAAGTATTTAATATGAATAATATTAGAGAAACTATGCAATTGGTATTAAAACAAGATTGTCATAAAATATTTTATTGAACTATGCAGAATAAAGTCGTAAACAATTTTTATATTTATTCTAAATCCTTGGCAATTCATTGTTTTATTGCTGGTGGAATTTTATTTTTAGTCTTATTTTATTAATTATTAGGTTGCAAAATTACTTGATATTAATTGTTTTTATAACGGATAATAAATCTATAAATAGTTCTAAAGCAAAGTGCAATAAATAAGTTTAATATGAATAATATTAGAGAAACTATGCAATTGGTATTATAACAAGATTGTCATAAAATATTTTATTCAACTATGCAGAATAAAGTCGTAAACAATTTTTATATTTATTCTAATTCCTTGGCAATTCATTGTTTTATTTCTGGTGGAATTTTATTTTTAGTCTTATTTTATTAATTATTAGGTTCCAAAATCACTTAATGTTAAGTGTAGTTATATAAATAAATGAAAAATCTTTAATCATTAAGGCTAATTTATAATAATTTAAATATTTTTACTAAACTTGGTAATAATATTACTAATATATCTAAAATTTAACATAATTCATTACGTTTTAATTTAATAATGTTATAGCAAAAATGGGGAGAGAAAAAAAAATAGGTCTAAATATAATATAAACTTGCAACTAAATAAATTGTGTTTATACAAATATATACAGACGAATATAGCAGAATAGACAAATGCATACATTATGCATGTATGATGATGCATAGATGCATATATGCATTTATACACATTTAAGCATACTTACTTATATTTAACATCTATCAATCATCCTATTTATCATCTTTTGCATTTTCAGTATAAAATTATTTAACAGATATTTAACTTTAGTTTGAAAGATTTACTTAACAAATTAAGTTTGATTTAAAATTAATCCCACCATCCGCAACGTGTTCGATAATGCTCCTTTATATATATAAAAAGTAAAACAAACCATAAAATAAATGTCAACAAAATCCTTTCAAACATCATCCTATAAATACATCTATCCTTTTACACTATACAACGATTCGTTTGTACACACGTTCCAAATTTCTATAATGCCACGCAATTAGGCCAATGCACCAATAAAACATAATTACTCCAGCAAACACATAATATAAGGGCTTGTGACTATCGTTTACCATAGCAAAGAATTTTTCTATTCTTAGCTCAATTTTTTATTTAAAGCACCCTCATGCGCGTGAGGTCATAGACCCAGCCAGAACGGGTTACGATTCAAAATACCAGCACAGCCCTTCTTCCTCGAAATAGTAAATCAATCTGTGTATTAATTTCATCTAAAATGCACAACGCCTTTATAGGATTTATTTTCTGATTTGAAATGTAAACATATATCAAATTCTAGCGTTTTATTTCAGTAATTATATGTAATTTATGATTAACCTTCTGTTTTGTTTGTTATAGGACGATATATTGCCATTGAAGGTTTATTATCGCATTTGATTTAAGTGTAGGTTCTAAAGGGATTATATTACAGTTATTATAAAGATTGTAACTGAGTTATGGAATTATATAGTATCAAATAGTACGCCTTGATAAATAATGAATACATTAAACGGTTTATCAAATTAGAGTCCGAGAATTGAAGTCGACGAGGTGAAGAGACAATTATATTTGAAATATTGAGCATATTAAATGTATTGAATGAATAATTTAAACTGGTAGTATGAATTCTGGTCATAGATATAAAATTCTCATTTACCTCATAGATCATTTTATTTTTAAGTTTACTCTACATAAAAGCAGAATTTAAATTTAATATATCAAAAATGAAAAGGCTTACTACTGGGTAACCTTTTAGATCTAATGTTTAATATTTCATATATCATCAAAATTACTGAATGTCTTCCTTTTTGTAAAGACAGATTGTAATTCAATAAAGAGAATAAAAAAATAGATATAAAATTTGTTCATATTTAATAACGTTTTTAAAATAATATAGGCTGCAAAAACTTAATATAATTTTAAGTCATCGTTAACTAGAAACCAAATTAATTAAAATCTATCCTATTCATTATTTATCTGGTAACACAAGTAATCGAATAATTACTTTCTCCATTTATTTTGTCTAAATATTTATGCTTAAAATATTTTTTCAAACTGAATTGTATTTTCCTATTTATTTCATCTAAATATTTTTATAAATTTGAATTGGCTTCAAGACTTCGAAGCGTTTTATTCTCAAGTGCAAAACACATTAGTTTTCTATTTTATGAGTAATAATTTGTCTATTTTATCGCTCTACCCACTTTCACACTTTGACAAGGTAAACCTTTTTTGATTTGAAAATAAACAATAATTGTCTGGATTTAATATTTACACATCAGGGATCCATATGGCACCATCAGAGATCAAATTATATTTTAAATGATGGTTTGACTTTTCTATAACAAACACCGTAAAAAGATAAAGGAAATATTCAAAACTTATTCATGATAACTACAAAAATACACGAAATTACTGGTTTAATTAACTTACAGCATTATACTTGAAATTTTGATAAATTATTTTTTAAATAGTTTATTATAATTTTAATGATGTTGATTTCATTTATATAAACTATGAAAAGTCTATATGTATTTTTGTCAGGTCATTGTCTGTCAAAAATGTATACAATATATAGATTTGTAAATTTATTTAAAAATTACTATTATTTTACAAAATTCTTGTCATCTTACCCGCAATTATAAAAACCAATGCAGCGAAATTATAGTATTGATAAGGATAACAATTTATGACATCAGTCAATAACAACTTTGCTATATTTTTACATAATTAAGAATTATAACTGTGTACCCAGTACACTAAATTAATACCAAAAATCATTTTATAAACTAGTACATTAAACTGTGATAATCTATATACCAAAATCGTTTCAACCCTGTATCTATTTCTATAGGACATATTTTTTCATTGAGCTGATATTTGTCATAGGGTCGGGTCGCGTGGCAGAGATAGGGGCGAGAAGGAACTAATAGGCAACGTACACACTCCACGAGACCCTGCTAAGGGTAGGGGTGCTCATGAGAGTTTTTTTTATTAGTTGTTTTGTTTATTCTGCCCTCCGACTGCGCGGGTGAACGAACTCATGAACATCCCGTACCCGTACGCAACGTCAAGGCCAAGATGATGAAAGCTCGAAAAGTTTTTGGGATTTGGAACTTTTTAAATGTTTAATATACACGGGTATGATTTTATTCGCTTTTGAGAAAATGAACTTTCATTTTATAAGCTATGAAGTTTCAATCTGCGATTAGTACATATTTTGGATAGTTACGTTTTTGTCGATGGTATGGTGAAGCTTTGATATCGATTTAAACATGAATATTAATGGTGTAATTAATTGATTTTCTTGTAAGTCCATTGTTTTTTCATAATCTTTAAATTTGAAAAACTCTGAAAGAAAATTTGTCTTATTATAAGTTACTTTATTAAAAAATAATCTTTCATTAAAGCAGCGCAAGAATTTTGTAAGCGTTGTTTTTATGTATTCAATAACAATGAGCCGATATTTATAATATATTGTTCCTATATTTTATACCGCATTTGCTATAAGTTATGATATTTCTGCAAGTCTACAAAAATATTGCAGTTTTGTTTTTACTGTTTCTTCAAAGAAATCAATTAAGCTTTAGTTAAATAAATTTTTACCAACATAAAATACCTGTATATAATGTATAAAATTTCTATGTATAAATTCATTGCAAACCTGGTTGATTGATTCACATAAATGATTAGTAAATTTGTATAGCTTTTCAATATTTTTTTGTTATGAAATATCAATGAATTAAAAAACCAAATTTAATGATCTGCTACATATTATCAAAAAATAAGCTAAAAAACTTGGCACATTAAAGATCTTTTAAAATATAATACTATATTTGATTTTCTAATTTCGAAAATTATTAGCTTTTACTCAATTTTTATATAATTTTCATCATTAACAATTTTTACAAATTTTTTGTTAAAGAATTAGATAGTTTTTATTACAAATAAGAATAATATTATAAATAAGTGAATGACCATTATCTTAAAAAAAAATTACTTTGATTCTTATAAAAACTCAACTCAAATTTGATATTTTTTTAGCAAAAATTCTTGAATTCCCAATACTCTATTCTTATGTTTACTTCCTTTCTATATAAATATGTATATAAACTAATTTATGAACAGATGATATAGGTGTATCAAGTTACAAAATCAATTTCATTTTGAACGAAAACTCAGGTGCTACCGTGTGTTTTTTTCACCTGATCCCTTTATTAACACACGATCACAGGCAGTAACACGATCTGATGATATGTTAATCTCAATAATGTGTTTCACTTTTTTGTTTGGGAAATTGTGTGATATAAATATATAAGTAAAGTAAATGAAAAGCTTTTACATTTTGATGATCATTATGATTAAAATGATGATCGAACTTTCCAAGATTACTTTCTAATATTATTTATTAAATCTTTTTGTGTTCTATTTTTAATTTGATTTGATCTTAAAATTTTGTATTGTAACTTGTGGTCTGAAAATGTATATTATAATATCAATTTCCAAATTTGAGTTTTTGTATGAACTAGAATATTTATCATATTAACCCTTCCATATCCTTTGTCTAGTCTCAAAACAATTTCTTCGATCCTGAATTATACTAAATCACGCAGAGAACTAAAATCAAAACAATCCTCGGTATTTCGAAAAAAAAAACAACCCCGCTGAGAAGCATTCGTGCACCCCACGTTGTCCGTGGCTTCTCTCTATACGAAATCCTCCACTCGGCGCGCCGATCATTAAATTCATTTCTGTGCTCGCGGCTACATTTTTTTTCTCATTTCTTCTTGTTTGGTCATGTCACAATCTAACCCTTTAAATCTTTAGTTCTTTTAAATTTTACCTTGACTTTTTATAAATACCTTTTCTGTCTTTTGACTGTAAGATTTCCGTCTCCAATCGGACAAGAATGGATGTGAACCCTTCTTGGTCATTATCAACACGTTGGGACGCGTATGTATGATTATTAGATTTAAAAGTTTTTTTATATGGTTACGTTTGTATCCTTTCAAGACTGGGGTTGGAAAGATTTGTGATTTCTTTTTTTGTAATAAGACGTGGGTAGGCTTTTTGTGGTAATATTAGGGATTCATTTTATCTTGGCTTTGTGATGATAAAAAATATTCGTTTTGAAAGTAAAAGTCAGAAGTCCAATAGGTGTTACAATAGTGGTTATCGACACTTAAATTTAACCGAAATCGAAAACATTCTGTTTTGCATTTAATTTATCTTTAATCCATTTTCAATTATAAAATGCACATACTTTTTTTTAATTTTATCTCGTGTGTTTTGTTTTTTGTAGTACTTTCGTGTGCTCGGCATGCATGTAGGCCTCGGGAGAATCGCATTCTTGACACCTCTGCCGTTTAAACTACCAGCTGTGAAACATAAAGTGTTGAAAAGTAATCGATTCAATTTGTCAAATTTGTTGAATGTATAGCTCCGAACTAATTAGAAGTAGAAAATAATTAATAAATATTGTAAGACAACACAAACTATTAAAACTTGTGTTATAATTATGCGAATTAAAAGATAAACAATTAAATTGTAGGAAGATTTAAAAATTAGACCTGGAATAAATGAGTGTAATCCTGAAAATTTTAATATCTTTTGATATAATTAATTATATTAACCCTCCACGGTCCGAATTTTTGTTTTACATCTAAAAAACCATCAAAATCAAATATCAGTAATTAAAAGCTTATATATGGCAATGAAAAACAAACAAATCCGTACAAACAATTTTTTTGGTTTTAATGAATTATGTGACTTTCAAGTTACAGCGGCCTAGAATGTTTCCACTTCTGCATATGAAAATGTTATTTTAGGTTTAAAATTCTACGAAAGGTCATTATTATTGACAACATTGTAGCATTTAGTTCTGTGCGTCACTGCGTCAAGAAATATTAGATTTTTTAAATTGTTTGTAATCTAAAATATTATCAACTATTTAAAAAATTATGTATGTAAATACAAACACAGTGAGCAATATGAGCTAATCTCACAATGAGAATTACCCATGCTTGTTATAAAATTTAGGTATGTGTTTTTAGTTAATAATTATATTTCTGTAACATTTAGAATACGAGCTGGTCTATGTCATTATTATATATTTTAAAATATTTTGAATTGCATATTTAAACCATATAAAGTTAAAGAATATTTTTTCGTGTATATAATTTTTTTGTTCTCAGCATTCTTTTATATCTTTTACCATGTTTTGCCCGAATCCTTCCAAAACACCGGAATGTATTTTACTCGACTTTATAGCTGACTTTCTCGGACGCGAAGAACCTTGCTCGGCATCTCCGCGATCGCTCCCTTATACGGTTAGCAAGAAATTCCCGGTGTGTTATTTTTTAACCCGTTCCCGCGGTCTTGGCATGCAGCAGCCCTTCCTTCGCCCCTTCTTCGAGAGAACGTCTTCGTCTTTGGCCAGATGCAAGTGCATTCACCCCAGTCATACAACACCCTCAAAGGAGATCAACGACTCCGGCGAACATCTCACACGGAACGCACACGCATCTTGGAAATATTGTAAATGAAGAGCTGACGCACGTTATAATAGAGTTTCAAATTTGATGATTTAGGGAGGTCCTCGTGAAATTTACTACTTTGATACTACATGGCAGTTAAGGCTCCTGAATCTCATACTTGTGTAAATTGATTTTGTCATAACTAGCTTTACAAACAGCTCTTGCTATTTGTGTAATTGCCATATTCTTAAACACAGATAATCAACATTATATATAACATACGATATACTCGTATATATTGGATAAAAATAAACAAGTTTCTTCTTGAAGAAGTGGTTAAAATAATTGTCCTCATTTGCCTTCTGAAGCTATCTATTTCTAAATAATTTTGCGAGTTTCAACTGCAAATCCTGATTATTATCCTTATAAGCGTCAAATGGTATTGAAATATTTATGATTGAAAAACGTTTGAAAGTTCCTATAAACAAAGCAAATAGAGTGATGAGGAATAATTATATATATGGCTATTTAATTATAATCCTCAACTACAGTAAATAAAGTTTACTCCATAAGACTTTATTGTATCTCCAACAAATTATTTTTTTATAATGTTCGTGCTGAGAAAACTTCCCTACGAGGACGAGATGGCTATAAATCAGATACAGTACATAAACACATATACACAACCGATTTGATGATATGAGAACGTATGTTATTTATATACTGAATTTTATAACAGATACTTCAAGCAACACTTAGGCAAAGTTTCTAAGTACTCCTTAAATGTCTTATAAATTTTCTTAGAACTTATTTGAAATAAGATTTTATATAAAGTTCCAATTATATTCATCTCAATTTATATCAAAATAAAAATACACAGTTCCAAATAATTTGAATAGAAATAAATTAGAATCATATATTTCATAAAATTTAAAATAACCGTATTTTTTCTGTATTATCAATATTTAGTTTTATATAAAAGCATAAAAATCTAAGACTGCAAGTATTCGTTAAATGCCTTATAGGTTATCCACGAACAGGGTTGTAATCACTTTTTAGAGATGGATTTTTAGACATTTATTTAATTTTCATATCAAAATAAAAATATGTTCCAAAATACAGTTTCAAGAAAATTAATAAAAAAGTATTAGTGTCATAAAATAACTTACATATTTTAAAAAACTTTAATCAGGTGGATATTGTTTATTTTCTTTATAGTAAAACAAAAAATCAAACATTAAAAATTCATTTTTTTTTTCATGTGAGTTAGAATTTTGGATATAAATCAAGCAAATTTGAAAATGATGAACATTAAATTAAAAAATATATTTTCTTATAATTGATTTCATACTGCCTTCCATTATTTCAATGTTCCACTTATGTTTGCCTAAATATAGAAAATGCATAAATCTGCCCCAGTCAACTGGTCACGTAGCCGCCCGCTTGGCGTTCGAGCTGTCGTTTTGTCGATTCACGGTCTGATGGAAACCATTCAATCTGTAAAAGCGAAATGAATTCATTAGGCAAATTCATATAATGATCTATAGAATCTTGTACAGCATGCAACATGAAATAATAATAAATATTAGTCTGCCCGAAGAGCACCACAAATAAATGATATTCTTTGCCTCCCTTGTTTATAATTTCCATTACCATCTTATTGCCATTAGTCACGTTTTTATTCACTTTTATGTATTTTTATTTGTAAAACTTTTGTTGACATGCTTCCTGGTCCTATGATTCGCCTTTCAGTTTCCTGTACTTTCTCTTCTCATCTGCATTCTTCTTTTTCCCATACTTTTCAGTCCTTCTGTTTTACCTTCGAGGACGTCATGTAGAACGGACTCTTTCTGCAGAATGGGTCCGATCCAGTTTCCTTTTCTTTTCAGAATCGTGCTCAGTAGAGTTCTCTCTTCGCCCACTCTTCTTAAGACTTCTTCATTTGTTATTTTGTATGTCCACTTTATCTTCTCCATTCGCCTTCAGCATCACATTTCCAGGATATTTTTGTCAGCCTTTCTTAGAGTCCATGTCTCTAATCCGCGATGCTCGAGATGTAACTATTTTATTGACACTGATACTCCAGACATACATTTCAAAACTCCAGGATATTTTTGTCAGCTTTTCTTAGAGTCCATGTCTCTGATTCGTGATGCTCCAAATGTAACTTTTTTACTGATACTGATGTAATAAAGAAAATTGATCAAACCATTCAAATTCAATTAAAAATATATTTTAGAATTGTGAATTTATGTTGTACCCCTTTAACTATTTTTGTCAATTCTTATACTACTCAATCAGTGGCATCGGAACCGTGTGGACTGTGTGGGCTTGAGCCCACCCATGAATTTTGATGGGGGGCTCAGCCCACCCATCAATTTCAAAAAATTATATGGACTAATATCTCTTAAAAAAAACGAACCCACTGGCTGTCTATCAAAAAAAAAAAAAAAAACGAGCCCACCCATAAAAAATTTGGTTTCGACGCCACTGTACACAATTATAATAATAAAAAATATTTTTTTAACCTTTGAGAAAATGGGAAAAATATTAATATCATCTTTAATTAATCTATACTTCAGTGTCGCATTGGAATTAGTGCTAAGGTTAGGGTACCAAATAATCGTTCCTTTCTCAAGTTTTCTCACTGCTTTTTGTCATTCGCATATTTCTTCGCAATTTTATGATAGCGTTTTATGTATTATATTTATTTATGGTATTTTCCTTGTTCCCAGTTTAAAAACTCAACTCGATTGTGTATGATATGTAATGCTCATTATATTACATGAGAATAAGTCGAGCGATCCGCGCTCTTCATGAATGAATACGTCTGAAATATTCAGTAGCAAACGATGCAAGCCGCTAGCTAGGAAGTACAGTAACCTCATACACAGAACCGAGCACTGATAATACCCAAGCATAAATAAACCTTTATCTTTGTTCACACAAGGGTGATGAACTTTCAGCATTCGATTTTCTTTAACCCTACATGCATGGATTTCCATCATAGATTAGACTGTACAGATTTCTAGAAGCACGAAGTTAATTTTATCAATGATTTATTTAAGCAAAACCGAATGTACCTGTTAAAGGTCGAGACAAGCAAGATATAGATTAAGTTATCTTTGTGAATAGCTGATTTGCAGCCAAAGAGGATGTGGTTCTTGGTTTTCCAAATCGTATGAAATGTCATACAAATGGATGATAAATTGTTGATTTTTATGCACTAAATTAAAAATATAAACATCGTGCATTACATACTTTTCGGATCTCTATATAAATTTTTGTTTAATTTCAATTTCTTGCATTTTAGCATTTGTTATATCTTTAGATATAACTTTTATGGAACTTTTTTGATATAGTGAGTTTTTATGGGACTTTAATGGGCTTATGTTCAATTAGAAAACTTCATTTAATATTTTTACAAAGTTATGGGCGCCTTTCACACACAAGTATAAATTTTCAATTCAAAATTTGGTTAGATATTATTGAAAATTTGCGAAAGAGGGTTTTTTTCTCAAACTCATTTTTTGTCGTAAATACTAACAAAAAAAATTGACGCTATTGTATTTTTTTGTATTGGTTTATTAGTTATTATAATATATTCTTAACTGACTAACCAATAGACCTTACGTCAAGATGGAATAATCATTTTATCCTAAATAAGTTGTATCCTAATAACTTATAAATCACGTTGTATTCTGATTGTTATTTATTGCTATTGAATTAGTTAATTAATTCAATATCAATAAAATTTAATTTACTTCAAAAACTTACTGATAAAATTTCAGTAAAATATTATTATTAGTATTAGATGGCAGAATTTATAGATATTATGAATCTCTAATAAACTCTTTAGTAAAGAGAGACGTAAAGAGTCTTTACACCTCATTGTCTGGAATTATTTTTTTAAATTTTTTTTTTTTTAATTTCTATTTAAATTTGCGGTTAACAAAATAGATGTGTATAAATTCTTTTGTATTTTGTTAAAGATATTTGACTCTATAATTCGTAAATTTGTAACATCAGCTATTCATGTAATATGTGCTTGCGTGCAAAGTGATCTGTGTACGTAAAATTTAAAGCTTAATTTGATCTCAAATGCTGACTCTAAGCAAATACTTTTTCTGGTATATTTTATTTTTTTGTCATTTTTTTTTTCTAGATCACATTTTTATATTGCCGAGGTTATTTACTCTAAAATCAATAAATGATTTATTATTTATACAAGTTACTTGGTAAATGTGCGAAAGCAACCTCAGCACTAGTTGACTTGACGAGTTCCAATCGCCTTATGCGACAAGAATACGAAATTTTTACATTTAGTAACAGTCTACATGTATTCTACAGGATCTGCGTCACGTTTTCTAAAACCATTATACAATAGCAAATGACACAAAAACAAATATTCTTACCACTACGTACAGAATATAAGTCGGTTTTATACATTGTACTTATATCGCCTATGTTGCAGTGTTACAAGGCTCTGTTCGGGCGTATTTCTCATTTCTCAGTTCTCAGAGTTCGGTTCTCATAGTTCATTTATATTATACGATATGAAACAGAAATAAGGAGTTAGTATAGAACTCTCTTCTCGAATGCATTCAGACCGCGAACAACGGGATTCCGTACGAGTAAGCGCCCGTAACGTGCGTATACATAGTACACAATAATAATTAACAATAGAGCTGGTATATGAAAAATTAAATATTAAAGTAGTCTTCTATATATAAAAATATTACAAGATTTACAAAAAATATCGTGAAAAAATTATCCTTCATATTTTTTTACATTTTCATCATGTCTTCGGCATTGCACACCATTTTCAGAAGCTGGAAATCATCTAAATGATATTAGTTGCATGTCACATTCGTTTAAGTGAGTTTTTTGACTCCAGCAAAATAGCTTATAGAGTTTATATTTGTTCTGATTGCTGCGTGTTGATAATTAATAATTAATAAACAATGTTATTGACGTGGAAGGCATAGTATAGTTGTTTTTTATTTTAAAAAAATAAAATCAACAATTTGTTATGATATAGTTTATATTTCTTTTTTCAACGAAATGTTTGAAAATATAAGAAATTATTTATTTTCATTATTTTTTTATTATAATTACATTTTCTCTTCATTTAAACAATCCACCTACTTCTTGCCTTAGCTCCCTAAAATGCATGATAAGAAATTCTTGTTATGGTGTAATTTTTATTGTAGCACTGGGTTATTTATTTTTTAAACTATAATCAATTTTAACATTTTGAGCCTATTTTATAAAAATTTTTTTTATTACATTTATCTTAATATTCATAAGCAATCGACTTACTTTTCCTCCAACTCTCAAAAAGGCTTATAAATCAATTTTTTATCATGATGTTATTTTTTGGCTTGAGTTTTATTAATAGGTACTAGTTTATATATATGTAAAAGTAAAATTTGTTTTTCTCTTCAATATTCATTTGAACATTATCCTCTTATTGCGTCAGATCTAGAAAAGGCTGATAAGTCAATCTATCATCATGGTTCATTTTAAATTGCTTTGATATACATTTAACATATATCTTCCTATGTTTTATCTCTAAAACTATAAGCTGTTTTGCTATTTTTATCATCTTAAGCCAATCATTTTTTCCCTTCAATATTTATTTAAACCAACCACGTGCAACCCATCATATACTTCTGGTCAAAAAATTGGGAATGTACAGGGCATTTGTACTTAATATAGGTTGTGATGTATTCTTGATATCGGTTATTTTATCTAAAGCTAAGAGTAGGGAAACAAATTGCTTGGTGTGTTCATTAAGGTTTAGAGAATTTATTGGAAATGTCATCAACTCTACTTCAATAACTTGATGAGAGAAACATATTTATTTATGAAAATGTACGCTAATTTCTTTAATTTCAATATTCTTTTCTTCATCTGAGAATTATTTTAGTCTTCATCTGAAAAGGTTTAAATTTTTTCGACAATATATTATAATAATTTGTTTTGTTCTTTATTTGTTATCAGGCAGCACAAAAAGTGCTATGGACATTGGCTTAACTTATTTAAACAATGTACTATGTCTTTTTTGCTCCAGTCCTCGAAAAAGAATGATGGCCTATCATTGATGGGTCAATCCCTTGGCGTGATTTAATCATATACAAATTTTATTGTATTACAAATTAGTTTATGCATTTTTAAATCCCCAATTAAACAAAATGCATTAAAATCCATTATATTACGATAATCTTTTATTCTAATTACTTTTTCTCTTCACTATTCAATCAAGCAATCCATCTCCTTATTGCTCCAGCTCTCTAAAGAGACTGACGAGTCAATTAATTTTATATGAAAAATACTAGAATTACGCAATATGTTCCAGCCGGAGTGCCCAGAGCCAGAGTGCGGTGCCGGTACGTGCACCGATACTCGCTGCATTTGCTATTATTATTGATACTGGCTGCAAATTGTTCGACTTTACGTCCGACGTTTCGTGTTTACGATAAAGCACGTAATTTTGTTTGTAAGGCCACTCACGTTGAACGAATCATATGGAATACTTTTACTAACAATCAATTTTATAGCTGCGGAAGAACTATAAAATACTTTATTTCTATTCGTGGTAGGCAATTAGCATCAGATGTAAAAATATTTTCAGGAAAATACTAAACAAGACATTATGTGATAAGTATAACTTAAAATACTTTTATAAACATTTTAATAAGAAGATTTTTATTGAAATTTTTTATAAGAAACCCCAGTAGGATGCATGATTTTTTACTTGAGATCATAGGTCTCAAATATGATCTTAATGAGCATAGCGTTTCGGGGGCATTGTAGCAACATACGCATAACTATTAGTTATATATATAATATAATATTATATTTATTCATATAATATAATATATTAGTTATATTATAATAAGAGAATGATTAACCAATGGGTTGCTTCTCGTGAAACAGTAAGTTAAATCTTCAACAATACTTCTGTTTGTTTCGGAGTGCTGTTAGCCTTTAGCCTAATGGTTGACCGTTCTCTTTCCGATATTATATCAGCTACACCTCTAATAGTGATGGGAATGTTAATTGCAACATTGTCCAAAAGTCTGTTATTACTTGTTATCATTGTAGAGATCTATAATCACAAGTTAAATATTACTACTGCTTGATATCAAGCCGGTTACAGTAGGTATAAAGCTGGTGCTTGCGTTCTACACGAAGCCATGACCAGGCCTTCTGCTTATAAAACTAAGATTCTTTATACAATTATTGTCACATTAAAATTTTACTAAATTGTCTTACAATTAGCATATTGCATAACTCCAAATTCCATTGTTATGTCTGGTAAGTTAATGACTGTTCTCCAGTATTTTGTAACTGAATTAATCATATGTGTATATTATCGAGTGCTCATAAATAATAAATATTAAAGACGGAACAAGTTATTTCTCACAGTAAGTAATGCAAAACTTGAACTTGCTAGGTCATGATCAAGGCGACTGCGATATATTTCTAGAATCTCAGAATACTTATAACAAAGATGCTCTGTTTTCAACGGATTGGAATATATGTGTTTTAAATGAAAAACGTGATGAATTGTAGTGTATTTCTTATCGCAATATCATATAGCTTTTGTGTAAGATAAGATATGATTAAATCCCCTTGGTATTTATCATACAAAAAATCTAAGTTAGAATTTCTTAAAATTAGTTTGTATTGAATATTTAATTTATTTTATTTATAGTCTTTTCTTGACTAATAAAAACAATTTTTGCTCACAAATAATTCAATAAGTTTTTTCTAACCCTCGATGTAATTTCAATTAACTTTAATTACACCTGGGCCCATGGTACTGCAATTATGAAAGAATTGAATTGTAGAGCAATTATTGAACTCTACTGTTTTATTTGCAATAGCTTTTAATTTAATTATTTTAAAATTAGTTAAGTATACTTTAAAGAGGATTTTAGTAGGGCAATATGCTGGGTATACTAACCCTATTAGCATTTATAAATATAAAAAAATACATTATTACATCACCCATGGAAGTGGCATAGGGCTGCTGATGAGATAATCGTTCTTATACCAAAATTACTATTTCTTGTTTTTTAATTGCAAATTTTTAAATTATTTTAATTGTTTTAATTAATTCATATATAATATTCTTACATATTAATTTCGTATGCATAATAGTATATCCTGTGTAAACATGTTTGCATAATTATTATTTTTATTTATTTATATGTATACTAAAAATATTTCATCTCCGTATAATACAACGGTGTAACAAAATATAAGAACGCACACATTGCTGCGAAAAATTTGTTGCGATGCGTCGGCGTAGTTAACGATGAGATCGCGGCAGGACTGCTAGATACTGTGTATAGCCTTCATTTCATTTATTTGTTCAGGGAATGACATCACCATTGGCTTTCGGAGGGTTTTGATCACATGATCCGAACTAATATTATTTTATGCGATACTGCCTTCAAAGCCACTTACTGCCCGCAAAGCAAGACTACTGTGGCTATAAACAAAGGATATCCGATAAAGCAAATGATACTTCTATCCACTGTTGCTAACCAAAGGATGTTATTATTAAAATGATTTACATGATAATTTTTAACGCGACAATGTTATTTTGCTATGCCATGATCTGATGCGCCGAGAGACGAGTCGAAAATCGACTTGGATTGTCCGTGGATCCGAAGATTCACACAGAATATCTTTTTTGATTTTAGAAGCCAGTGGGTGTACTGGTCAACGAAATATATTCCCAGTTGAGTTTGTTTTAAATTTGTTAAAACCTCTTATTTTTATAGTAAAACTATAAACGTTGTTTTAAAAAATAAGTGCATGCTCTAAATTAGATACAAATGTTGTGCCAATTTGCAGATAGTGATAATTTTGGTATAAATAAATATAACTTAAAACGTACACATTTATTGAAATTATTTTAAGATTCAGACAGCATTTTAAATATAATTGAGACTTAGATTAATATATAAGACTTAGACTTTGGTTGAATTGAGACTTTGGTTGATTTGAGACTAATGATAAACCCTCTCAGCTCCTCTGTGGCTGAGTTGCCACATGTTGGTTTGCAATATTCAAGGTTGTTGAGAGATGGACTAACACAATATATCATCTAATGAAAATCAAACAACAAAATCAAGTCTTTGGTAATGTTTTTGTCGATACTTGCGGGCAGTATTTGGATGGTTCCATTTGTAA
Source organism: Ctenocephalides felis (assembly GCF_003426905.1). Taxonomy (NCBI): domain Eukaryota; kingdom Metazoa; phylum Arthropoda; class Insecta; order Siphonaptera; family Pulicidae; genus Ctenocephalides; species Ctenocephalides felis. The sequence continues at coordinate 2,928,471 of NW_020537646.1, forward strand.
AACAAAATGCGATGATTAAATTATGTAATAGTTTTGCTTAATTATTATTATTATATTATCTACTTATATATCTTATACGAGAGAATTAAGTAAAGCAGTTTCGTATAATTTTCATATTATTTTAACTGCGGGGATTATAAATGATATTCAGTATCGTTGAGGTATTCATTACCATGGCTTTATGGTAACCTCGAGATTTTTGCTCGAGTGCATGCAAATTAAATTATTATTGTTCATAAATGAAAATTATAGGCTATTTATTAACAAGGATTTTGAAAGTAAAAAAAATATTATAAATGATGGATTTGCCTTTCGCTTTGCTCATGTTACAATATGTATTCCTATTTTTTATTTTTTCCACGTTATCAACCACAGCCCGCGTTTACGATAGCGTTTACTAATAGCAGAGCACGCAATCCAACAAAACGAATAGAACCA